>NC_069505.1:551134820-551257320 GCF_027579735.1 Bombina bombina | reverse complement strand
GTACATATATGTCTCTTGTCATTGGCTCACCTGGTATTTTCAGCTAGCTCCCAGTAGTGCATTGCTGCTCTGGAACTGACATTATTGGCCCCATTATCTAAAGTTAGCAGTGACCAGGGAGTGCACTTAAAAAATGAAATCCTGCAGCCAATATAAATCAAATTACACTGCTTTCTGTGTAAAGCATCTTACAATCATCTCTATTTTCGTTTGCAAGTACCCTCAACAGGCCAGGTTTTCATTACAGCTGAATAAGAGCACAGGTGGATACTGATCAGCTGATTATTTTACCTGTGCTCTAGTTCAGCTATAATGAAAACCTCATGAAAACCTCATAAACTTCATAAAGACATAGGAAGCTTTTCCCTGTAGCGCAATTATGTGGTTTCCTCTCCTTCAACTAGCATATTATGAAAACCTAGCCTGTAGGGGGTATGTGAGGACCACGGTTAAGAAACAATGTCCTAGAGCATTCACTGAGTCTCTCACTCATCTATACATTCATTTCTCAGACTTTAGATGACCTCGAGGAACGTGTAAAAGAAGCCGGAATTGAAATCACTTTTCGGCAGAGCTTTTTCTCTGATCCAACAGTGCCTGTAAAGAACCTGAAGGTATTAAATCCTATTCCGTTTCATGCTCGACCCTTATATCTATAAAAGCTTTGAGAGCCCCCCAGAAAACTGGATGTCCTCTCCTTTATGTGAGAGCGCCATTCTATCTTTAATGCTTCCTGCATGCAGTTAACATGGTGATACAAATATTAAAGGGACACTAAACCCATTTTTTTCTTTAATGATTCAGATAGAGCATTCAATTTTAAGCAACTTTCTAATTTACTCCTATTAGCAATTTTCTTCGTTCTCTTTCTATCTTTATTTAAAAAGCAGGAATATGAAGCTTAGGAGCCGGCCCATTTTTGGTTCAGACCTGGGTTACGCTTGCTTATTGGTTAGACAAATGTAGCCACCAATAATCAAGAGCTATCCAGGGTGCTGAACCTAAAATGGACTGGCTACTAAGCTTAACATTCCTGTTTTTTAAATAAAGATAGCAAGCGAATGAAGACAAATTGATAATAGAAGTAAATTAGAAAGTTGCTTAAAATTGTATGCTCTATCTGAATCATGAAAGAAAAAATGTTGGTTTTGTTTCCCTTTAAAGGGACATAGGGACATATTTATTAAAGTTATGAAGCAGCGGTCTATCAACAGAAATCAACCCAATCGAATACGATCGGGTTGATTGACACTCCCTGCTGTCGGCATTTATTGATGTGCAGCGGACTTAATCCGCTATATCGGATCATGTCCGCTCGCACAATCATAAATATACCCCATCGTATTCACATTTTTATTTTCTATTATATATAAGGAGCAGCAGTTCAACATTTTTAAATATTTGTTTGTATGAATAAGGTAACATAAATACTGTTTAAATATAAAGGGAAACAGGAAGTGCATATTTACATACCTAAATATCTACTGCTCACTGCATAAAAAAATTTGGTTTATTCAGCACAGGGACATCCATTATTCAAAAAAACAAAAGCAATTTAATGTATTTTGAATTGTGTTTTTTATTAGAACTTATTAAATGCAGTGTCCCTTTAAGCACCATAGATAAGGTTTTGTCGTTAGGTTACTTGTTCTCCTTGATTTTTCTCTTACTGTTTTTTCTCTTTTATTCAGAGACAGGACGCAAGAATAATTGTTGGTTTATTCTACGAGACAGAGGCGCGCAAAGTGTTTTGTGAGGTATGTATGGTCTCTGTTAAATCCTCTCCCACAGAAAACCATTGATTTTCTTGCTATAAATAATCTAGATTTATGGCCGAAGGAGAGGTTATGTTTCTATTAAAGGGACACTTAAGTTAAAATGAAATGAAATGTGCTTTGTTCTCTTGATATCATTTATTGAAGATCATACCTATGTAGGCTTAAGAACTAGCATGCTGATTGGTGGCTGCACATATACTGTATATTCCTACTCTTTAGCTTTACAAGGAAAACAAAGCAAATCTGATGACAGAAGTTATTTAAAAAGGTTTTTTTTTTTTTTAATTGCTTGAAAGTTTAATTTAAACTTTACTGTCTTATTTAAGTATTTTTTCCACTTTCATAGCACTACACTATGCAGACTGGTAACTTGTTTTATATCTCTTACCATCTTTTCATGTTCCTTGTCCAGGTGTACAAGGAACGTCTCTTTGGTAAGAAGTACGTCTGGTTTTTGATTGGCTGGTATGCAGACAACTGGTTTAAAATTCCAGACCCAGCTATCAACTGCACAGTGGAAGAGATGACCCGAGCTGTAGAGGGTCATGTGACTACTGAGATTGTCATGCTAAACCCTGAGAACACTCGTGGTATCTCCAACCTGGTACGTGTTTGTCATTTTCTTCTTTCTTTCTCATTTGGTTTGACTCATTTCCTAAACCCAACTGCTCTGACTCATTTCCACAAATTCCCATTACATCCATGACTCATCCTCACTATTTCTCCAACCTCATCAAATTGACTCATTTAACCATCTCTAACACTTTGACTTTTATTCTACTTTAAATCTATTTTTTTCCAGACATCTCAAGAGTTCATGGAGAAGCTAAAAAAACGTCTTGGTAAGAACCCAGAGGTGACGGGTGGTTTACAAGAAGCACCACTTGCATACGATGCCATATGGGCTCTTGCCCTCGCCCTCAACAAGACCGCGTATGAACTTTCTAAGAAAGGCCTACGTTTGGAAGACTTCAACTACAACAACGTCGTAATAAGCCAGGAGATATACAGGGCCATGAACTCCTCCTCTTTTGATGGTGTCTCAGTGAGTAGAATTTTTTTTTCTTACCACAAATTGTTTACCTATGCATTATTAAATGGACATTATGGGGTAGAAGCAGCAGATGGTGCACTCTACCCCCGAAGTTTCAGATCTGCCTGAAACTTAAGTTAAGAAGCAGCGGTCGTAAGATATGATCGGGATGATTGACACCCCCTACTAGCGGCCGATTCTCCGCAAATGTGCAGGGGGCGGCATTGCACAAGTATTTCACCAGCGTATCATGTTCGTCTGACATTTGTTATTTCATTTTTTTGGGGAAAACATGTTCTAAAAATAAGGTTCAACATATTGATAAACATCAATTGATGGATCTGATTGGCTCATGAGTAGTTTCTTGCTCACATGTTTGTGTATCCTGAATGGAACTTATACCAATGCAAAGGTTAAACACATAGGCCTAGTTTCACTTGCACTTGTAAACAAGTGGTAACAAGTGTCTCCATTAAAGTGCCATGGCTAGGATCAGCCATTCATGTTATTTTTTTGCATTTAAATGTACCTTTAATGAATCTGGGCCATTGTCTCTGCTCACACGTATTTAACAGCTACACTGGACCATATAGTTACATAATTGCCCTCTGATATTTAACCCCTTGCACTACGTCAGAGAGAACTTTGCCCAGCGTACTGTGGCGCCTGCTGCGGTCCCCTTTGTTAGCTTAGACAATGGAGACTGCAGCTCAGGCAGAAGACAACTGTCTACATATAGTAAGGAAGCTCTGATCGTGCTCCATTACTATATGAAGCCAGATCGCTGGATCGTTGCAGAGAGTGACACTGTGATGCGCAGCTGCAATTAGCTGCCTTCTAATGGCCTTTCTGAACAAATGGGATCCCAGAGAAGCTTTTACAACCATTGATGTTATGATTGCACTAGTGGTATGTAAATAATTTTAGTGAGAAACTCAGAGTTTGTGAAAAAGTTAATCATTTTTATAGTATGATTGCATTTGGTGGTGAAACTGTGGCATGAAATATACCAAAATGGGCCTAGATCAATAACTTGGGCTGTCTACTTTAAAGAAATATATAGTTTTGATAGGTAAATAAATAGCAAATATATTAAAAATTCACCCCAGATGATCGTTTCGGCCTCCTATGGAAAAGAAGTTGCAACTAGGTGGTGACTCGCCATAGAACAAGCTATTGAGCTGTTGTTCGTTCCTGGTAGAGCGCTTCCCTCTTTGTATGCATTTGGCTAATTACATAAGCCAATCATATTTGTACCCCTCCATTTAAAAGTTTATTGTTTTTATTATATTAAGGCATTCTTTCTCTGTATTAGTTTCTAAACATTTACTATAGGAGTTTGAGTTATCACATAACTTATAGTACTCGATTTAGTGTCTGTAATATTTTCTCCAGGGGCATGTGGTCTTTGATGCTAGTGGCTCCCGTATGGCGTGGACACTCATTGAGCAACTGCAAGGTAAGTGCAGTATGATCACATACAGATTACTTACATGTATATCTATATATATATATATATATATTTTATTTGTATTATTTTTTTATTTTTTTTTCTATCTTACTATCTCACTTTCTCTAGCTCTCTCTATCCTGCTCTCTTTTATCTCTTATTTCCCCCTTTCTGTTTCCCCCTAAAGATGATTCTCCTATCTTTCATTCTTTGGGGCCGAATTATTAAGCACCGTATGGTGCCTAATACATCTGTTTCCGCGCGAGCCTTAACTGGTCCACCACCTCTGAGCAGTGGACAGCAATCAACCCGATCAGATACGATCGGGTTTATTGACACCCCCTGCTAGCGGCTTTTTGTCTGTCGCTTCCTCTTCTCTCCATTCCCTCTCTTTTTGCCTCTCTGTCACTTCTCTCTCTTTCTGTCCCTTTGTCTCTCTCCATTCTCTCTCTTTCATCTGCATTGTTTTGTCGCCCTTGCAATTCTTTAAACTCTTCTGACAGGCTGCGGCAGGAGTAAACAAGTTTACCAATAAAATAGATTGGCCTCCCTTTATGTTCCATTGTTCACTGCCATCCTCTCTCCCTCTCTCTGTCACTGCAGGTGGCGTTTATAAAAAGATTGGGTATTATGACAGCACAAAGGACAATCTATCGTGGTATAACAATGACAAGTGGATCGGTAAGTCTCACGCAGATTTTCATCTATATGTCTATTACTATATACTCTCCTATTGCTGTGTTTGGTTTCTTTTTATTTGAGTCATTAAAGGAATTTATTTATTCTATCTAAACAAATGTTCTTGTAGCAATATAAAAAAAATATATTTTTTTAATTTGAATGCAACCAATAGAGTTGTAGGCGTTTTGTTTGTTAGCCAATTAGTTTAATCCCACAGACCTGTATGGCACAAGCATGATTTGTCTGTTTGATTAAAATTCAAACTAAACCCCTTTCACTTAAAGCAGACATCCGCAAACTTGGCCCTCCAGAGGTTTTGGAACTACATTTTCCATGATGCTCAGCCAGCTGATAAGCTGGCTGAGCATCATGGGAAATGTAGTTCCAAAACATCTGGAGGGCCAATTTTGAGGATATCTGACTTAAAGGGACATGAAACCCAATTTTTTTCTTTCATGATTCAGATAGAGGAAACTATTTTAAACAATTTTCCAATTTACTTCTATTATTTGATTTGCTTCCTTCTCTTGTTATCCTTTACTGAAAGGTTTATCTAGGTAAGCTCAGGATCAGCAAAGAACCTAGGTTCTAGCTGCTGATTGGTGGCTGCATATATATATATATATATACCGATTGTCATTGGCTCACCCATGTGTTCGGTTAGAAACCAGTAGTGCATTGCTGCTCCTTCAACAAATGATACCAAGAGAATGAAGGACATTTGATAATAGAAGTAAATTAAAAAATTGTTTAAAATTGTATGTTGTACCTAAGTCATGAAAGAAAATGTTTGGGTTTCATGTCCATTTAAAGAGTCAAAATTACATGATTCAGATAGAGCATGACATTTAAATACACTTTTAAATTTACTTCTATTATTAAAGGGACGGTGTACTGTAAAATTGGTTTCTCCTTAATGTGTTTTCAATTACTTTGTTATACACTCCAGTAGGTAAAATGGATACTTGGTAACACAAAGGGGAAAAAATATTAGAGTACACTGTCCTTTTAAGTTTAGTTTATTCTCTTGTCTTTTTCATCAGGCAAAAGCAATAATTTCTCTGTATATACCATCATACAATATATATAGCCTAACACTGATGCGCAATTTTCAAATGAAGAATGGAAAGAAATGGTGATTCAATGTTAGGCTAGATTTCCGTTATCACATCACATTCTTGTCTGTTAATCTAATTTATTATAATTATAATAGCTTTAATAATTAATTTCTGCATGACATAATGTACTACAGTGGTGGCTCTGCATAATGAATAAAACAGTGATGACAATATAAAAAACCGAGAGCTTGTCCAAATGCAATCAAAGATCTCTGTTGTTCAATCCTGCCCACTGCCCTTGGGCAGCGAATTGCATGAGACCATGGCCTGTCAATCACCCCGAACAAGCAAGTTTGAGATGGTTTATCTCTGCCACCTAGAATAAGAAACAGAGACTTTGTGGTTGCAGACTCCCTCTGAATTGCAAATTTGTCAGAATCTGCTAATGCTTCTTGACAAATTTACCCATAAGTATACATTTTTTAAACCCTACAATAGATCGCATTAACTTGCAGTGGTGTACTGTCAAGTTTTGGCCTTTTGGCCAGGAGACCAGTATAACTCGCACTTATTTTGGACATGTCACTTGATATTGATGACAATGAACATTTATACACCAATAAACACAACACTCTGCACTATATGGTAATGCAAGACATCTATATGCTAATAAACATGCTGCACTGTATAATTAATGCACAGTACCTGTATAATGCTGATGAGCTCCTATACACTGATTGTGAGGATTCTGTGCTGCATTATAATGCCAAACATTTACACACTGAAAATGAACACATTACAATGTATAAATAGATAATATACACTGAAATAGGACATGTGCTAAATAATGATTATGGAAATCTCTACAATTTAATGTCAGATAATAGACATGTGGTACCAGAGACAGAACTACCATTAGTGCAGCAGGTGCAGTGGCACTGGGGCACGAGTGCTGGGGGGGCCTATAGCAGCCAGTATATACGTAGGCGTGAGCAGAATGTGTAAAATATTAGTGCAGGGGAGCCTTTTATTAGTGCAGGTTGCAGGTCCATCTATCTATATACTATCCTCAAAATCATTATATAGAACAGCATGTATATTATTACTTACAACTGAGTTATCTTTTGGGGGCCCTCTCTGTTGAGTAGGTCTGCTACTGTGTGGCACTGCATGATTATGACTTTTTATATATATATATATATATATATATATATATATATATATATATGAGAGGAAGAAAGGGGGGTCACCAGCGCTAAAACTACAATAGGAGTGTTAACTAGTATGTTATAGATTGTATATAGAAGATGTGTCAATGGTTGAAGATGTGATGGTTTTTTTAATATCTAAAATGTCTGCACTCACTTGGTTGGTAGGGAGTTCAACAAAACTTATATATATAAATAAGTATAAGAACTGAGCGTGCAGCCTAAAATGTGAGTCAGTGTACCCGTGTCACTGAATGAAATGTGAGTCGAAAGAGAAATTTCTCAATAGTGAATAGGTGCACTGCTATACAATTATGAATATTATAATAATAATATGCTGTATGGTGTATAAATAAAAAAAGTTCAAAACCAATGAGGTGGTACAGGTTAGTTCTTTCCCAGCAAAATTCTGGTATAGGGTAAGTGATAGCGCTTACCAGAGCCAACCTCAATCCTATGAGGTAAGTGATCAGCAATGGGGTATAGATGGTCCCTTGGAAACTGTAAGCTCCCTTGGCAATCTCTTGGTATCTGTTGATCCTTGAAAATGGAGATCCTGGACTCTCTTATGAAGGCAAGAATGATCCTTTGGTTCTCTCTATGGTATTTGTTGAAGTACTGCAGTTTTTGGAGGAACTTGTTGGTGAAATGGCAATCTTGGACTCTCTATAGATTTCTTCTTCTTTCAGAAGCTTGGATGTCCAATATTCTCATAGATGTATAGAAATAAAGAGAGAAAACAACAACATAGAGTAGTACTGCAAAGTGATATAAGCAGAGACTGAATGTTTATCCTGGTGTAAAGTAAGTATATTATGCTTACCAGAGCAAACCTCAATCCTATGAGGTAAGTGATCAGCAAGGGGTTAAAGATGTTTTTTTGGATGTTGAGAGTAATTCCTGGTCTTTTTTCCGTCAGTGGGAATGGCAATCCTGGACTCTCTTACTCCAGCAAGGATGGTCCTTAGGCTCCCTCTTTGTTGGTATCTTAAAAAATGTCTTGAGTGACCTTTATAACAATGAAATCCTGGGCTCTCTGAGTATTTGTTCTCTCTTTTGATAGTGGGATGTCCCGTGTCCTTATATGGGCGTTTCGTGCGGCCTATATATTGTAGTTTACATGGGCATTCAAGGAGGTAAAGCAGCTCCTTTTCCTTATAATGGAACTGTCCCCACAACCTTCCTGCTGCAAATATACAATGGATACAATTCAGACATTGTTTCCACAACCTTTTTGTTCCTGCGACTTTAATTATGCAGAAATTTAACCCTCTGTTTAATAAAATAAGATAAAAATAACAACAAAAAGGTTGTGGAAACAATGTCTGAATTTTATCCATTGTATAGTTGCAGCAGGAAGGTTGTGGGGACAGTTCCATTATAAGGAAAAGGAGCTGCTTTACCTCCTTGAATGCCCATGTAAACTACAATATATAGGCCGCACGAAACGCCCATATAAGGACACGGGACATCCCACTATCAAAAGAGAGAACAAATACTCAGAGAGCCCAGGATTTCATTGTTATAAAGGTCACTCAAGACATTTTTTAAGATACCAACAAAGAGGGAGCCTAAGGATCATCCTTGCTGGAGTAAGAGAGTCCAGGATTGCCATTCCCACTGACGGAAAAAAGACCAGGAATTACTCTCAACATCCAAAAAACCATCTTTAACCCCTTGCTGATCACTTACCTCATAGGATTGAGGTTTGCTCTGGTAAGCATAATATACTTACTTTACACCAGGATAAACATTCAGTCTCTGCTTATATCACTTTGCAGTACTACTCTATGTTGTTGTTTTCTCTCTTTATTTCTATACATCTATGAGAATATTGGACATCCAAGCTTCTGAAAGAAGAAGAAATCTATAGAGAGTCCAAGATTGCCATTTCACCAACAAGTTCCTCCAAAAACTGTAGTACTTCAACAAATACCATAGAGAGAACCAAAGGATCATTCTTGCCTTCATAAGAGAGTCCAGGATCTCCATTTTCAAGGATCAACAGATACCAAGAGATTGCCAAGGGAGCTTACAGTTTCCAAGGGACCATCTATACCCCATTGCTGATCACTTACCTCATAGGATTGAGGTTGGCTCTGGTAAGCGCTATCACTTACCCTATACCAGAATTTTGCTGGGAAAGAACTAACCTGTACCACCTCATTGGTTTTGAACTTTTTTATTTATACACCATACAGCATATTATTATTATTATAATATTCATAATTGTATAGCAGTGCGCCTATTCACTATTGAGAAATTTCTCTTTCGACTCACATATATATATATATATATATATATATATACCAAACAAAGTGCACCAATGTCTTGCAGTATATCAAAAGTTGTAGGATTTTTAGTGCTCCTACAAGTGCCCATCAGCCCCAGCAATACCCATTAGGCTGTGGGTGGAGGTGAGTCCCACTGCCGCCACCAGCTCCACCAACTTTTATAAAGGCTGCTAATGTTTTGCAGAGAGCACAGGGGCTGGGCAGTGAGATATTTCAGCCAGATGCTTCCAGCTGTTCTGGCTGACCTGCAATCTCTGCGTCTATGTTTCAGAGGAGTCCAATTCTGTGAATTACAAGTAAGGAAGAAAAAAATATATACACTTAAAAAACAATTTGTCATGAACCTAATTTGATCCTGCCCCCTGCAGGGGTGCCCTTAGGTGGTTATAGTCTGCCTCTGTTGTAGCACTGGCCCTGGAACAAAGTAAATTTGATTATAGATGTTAATTGGAAAGTTGTTTAAAATCTATGTTCTAGCTGAATCATTAACAAAATAATGTTAGGTTTCATGTCCCTCCTTTAATAGCAGATGTCCCAAGGTTTCATATACTGAGCCTTGTGATTGTATAGATACTTATTTCTTCTCGTTCTCATTTCCGTTCTTATTTTCTGTCTTTTTTTTTTTAAGGGGGATCTCCTCCAACTGATCACACTAAAGTTATCACCACATTTCGCTACGTCTCACAGAAGCTCTTCATCTCTGTTTCTGTTCTTGCGGGTCTCGGCATCCTTTTGGGATTCGTCTGCCTTTCATTCAACATTTACAACAGTCATGTGCGGTAAGTTTGATCTATGAAATGAAGAGTCTCTATGAACTCTCCAGTGAGACAATTAATTAAATCTGAATTTGTCCTGTACAGTGGTGGAACTAATTAATAATGTTCCCTCGCGCAAGGAATATTTTGCCCCTTCCTCCATAGTCACTGAGAATACAGCAAGTTATTACATTTTACATTACATTGTCCCTTTAAGGTTTAAAGGGACAATGTACTGTAAAATTCAGTAATTTGCTGTCCCTAATGTGGTCTCAGTGATCCAGTTTACTTGCTGGAGTTTATTAAATTGTTTACAAATAGCTTCTTTATCTTTATTTTATGAAAAAGCTGATTTTGCCTGTAAGTATTAGCTACAGAAAAGCTATGCAAACAAGGCTCATGAAACGAAATAACACCCCAGTGGAGATTGGGAGTAATGTGTACTAAAATATTAATTTGAATAGTTCTCTTTAAATTCTGGGTTTTGGTTTACATACAGAGATAGGATAAGGAAGCACTTCTGTGTGTAAATAGTGGTAAGATAAGGAGGTCTGATCTCTCTACAGTTTTTAGTCCCTTTTAAAGGGTTGTGGTTTTAAAGAGGATAAGCAGCTATTTCATATACAAAAAATAAACCTAAAAAGGACTATTTCCTATACATTTTATATTCTGTTGCTAGTATATTGTTGGAAACACATAGTGAAAACTAATATTACAGTACGCTGTCCCTTATAATATGCAGTACTTAGTGATAAGAAAAGGTTATAACACAAGTGGATACAAAAGCAGGTATATCACATAGAGAGAGACAATACTTTGCTACATATAAGTCTAGCTGAAACCACAGATCAAATGCATGCCCCCTGCAGCTTACATTATGCAAGTGTGAAATCAAATCATGTACAGTATAGGTCAGTTGCACACCCATGTGATATCCCAGATTAGATTAATGAAGCCTGCAGCCTCCTTTATGTCACCTATATTCCTAAATGATACGAAAAGGACTAGAAAACACCAACAATGTTATTGTTTAAAAGATAGATAATCCCATTATTTACCATTCTCCAGTTTTGTATAACCAGCACTGTCATAGAAATGTACTTTTTACCTTTGTAATTACCTTGTATCTAAGCCTCTGCTGACTGCCTACTTATCTCAGATCTTTTGACGGACTTGTTTTTCAGCCAATTAGTGCTGACTCTTAAATAACTCCATGTGCGTGAGCACAATGTTATTTATATGAAACACATTAATTAAATCCCTCTAGCTGTGAAAGACTGTTCAATAAATTCAAATTAGAGGCGGCCTTCAAGGGCTTAGAAATTAGCATACAAGCCTACCTGGGTTTAGCTTTCAACTAAGAATACCAAGAGACTAAAGCTAATTTTATGATAAAAGTAAATTAGAAAGTTGTTTAAAATGACATGCCCTATCTGAATCATGAAAGTTTAATTTGGCCTTTACTATCCCTTTAATGTCTGTGCGTTCCCTCCCCCTAGAGGTCAGGGTACATTGCTATTATCAATTTCCTCCCCATAGATAAGATACATAGCTAATAATACTTTATATGCAGAGTGTATTTCCTCTCTGTGGAGAATTGGATACATAACAAAGGTTAATTTCCATTAATTAATTACTGGTAATGTAAATGTCTATGCAGAGTGAATTTCTTTCCTGAAGAGGACAAGATACATAGCCATTAATTTCTATGCACAATACCCCCCCCCCCCCCACACACACACACACATATATCATAGATTAGGTACATAGCTCAGAGTGCATTTCCTTCCTGAAAAGGACAAAATACATAGCTAATATACATTTTTATGAAGACTGCATTACCTTCCCTAGAGGGCAGGATGTATTAATACTATAATTTCCTCCCATAGGTGAGCTACGTAGATGATATTTCTTTATGTGCTGTGTGTATTTCCTTCCTGAAGAGGACAATATACATAGCTAATATACATTTCTATGAACACTGCATTTCCTTCCCTAGAGGGCAGGATGTATTAATACTATCATTTCCTCCCATAGGTGAGCTACGTAGATGATATTTATTTATGTGCTGAGTGCATTTCCTTCCTGAAGGGGACAATATACATAGCTAATACACATTTCTATGAACACTGCCTTTTCTTTCCCTAGAGGGCAGGATGTATTAATACTATAATTTCCTCCCATAGGTGAGAAACGTAGATGATATTTATTTATGTGCTTAGTGCATTAACTCCCTGTAAGGGATAAGTTCTGATTAAATTGCCTTAATTTCCTGGAAACTATAACAGTTTTATTATGTAATTTTAGAGATTTCTTACTCTTCCTTCTTCAGAAATAGATAACATTGTTTTCTCTGCATATTACATATAGTGATGGCTATTTGTTTCCAACAGGTACATCCAGAACTCTCAGCCTCATCTGAACGATATGACCGCTGCTGGCTGTATACTCGCTCTCGCTGCTGTATTCCCACTCGGTCTGGATGGTTTTCATATTCAGACTTATCACTTTCCTCTTGTGTGTCAGGTGAGATACATACAACCTTAATATGTAGAGGAAAGAGGGGAAATATACAGATAACATTTGAGGACCTTATTTAATAAACATATCTTAAGGTGCTTATTCAATGTTGTAATACAAGTAGAAAACCCTTTATCCAAACTGCTTGGGATCGGAAAAGGTTTGGATTTTGGAATATTTGCACCTGTAAAATGGGGACAGTTTGGCAAGGGGGATGGGACCAGTTGTAAACAGCAATATCTTATGTTATTTAGGCAATATTTACGTCATAATACAGTTTATACATCTAACTAAAGGTAGTTTATATAATTTGTTAATACTTTTGTGATTTGATTTTGATAAAAAAAAATTAGTGAAAAATTTGGATTGTAGAAAAAGATTGGATTTTGGAATTCTGGATTTGGACATACAGTATGTACCTGTAAAATAAAATAATAAATAAACAGCTCTGTCATTTTTTTTTTCTCAAGGCCAATAATATCTATAGATGGTTTTTCTTTATTTTTTTCCCTTCTACATAAAAATCTGTTTCTGCCATTAAGGCGACACTGTACCCAAAATTTTTCTTTTGTGATTCAGATTGAGCATGAAATTTTAAGCAACTTTCTAATTTACTCCTATTATAAAATTTTCTTCATTCTCTTGGTATCTTTATTTGAAATGCAAGAATGTAAGTTTAGATGCCGGACCATTTTTGGTGAACAAGCTGGGTTGTCCTTGCTGATTGGTGGATAAATTCATCCACCAATAAAAAAGTGCTGTCCAGAGTACTGAAACCAAAAAAAAGCTTAGATACCTTCTTTTTCAAATAATGATAGCAAGAGAACAAAGAAAAATTGATGCATGCTCTATCTGAATTACAAAAGAAAAAATTTGGGTTCAGTGTCCCTTTAAAGGAGCAGCATACTATTAAATAGGTTTCCCCTAAATCTGTTTACAATGACTTGTTATATCAGCTGCAAAGTTAAAAAATGTATAAGAAATGGCTCCTTTAAGTATATTTTTGTTTATTAAATTGCTATTTCTGCTAATTGAAATCACAACCCAATGAAATGGCCTAAGCTTGCAAGGAAGCAGACCTCCTTAGCTTATCTCTCTATATTTACACAATATACTCCTTTTTTTATCTCTCTATACAAAGTGAGACCGATACTTAGAGAGGACATTGGAAAATTAACATTTTAGTATCTCTCTGTCCAACTTTCCACTGGGAGCATTTTTTTTTAAACTTCTTATTTACATAACCTTTCTATACAAAGTACTTAAGTATTTACATTTTCAATATAGATACTACAGGCAAAAACAGCAATTGTAAATGACAAAATAAAGGTAAACAAGACATTTTGTAATAATCTAATATACTACTGCATGGAAAATAAAAAGATCACAGTGCACTGTCCCTTTAATGTGACCATACTACAAGCTGAGAGCCAATTGTCAGTAGCAGAACTTGTAGTAATAGAGAATGTAATTTAGTATACTTGTTTATTGGAGATATAACTGTGTGCCACTTTATGTAATACTTTACAAGTATTTTATTCATTTTATTTTGATATCAGAAGCTAAAAAATAAATAAAAATATTTAACCTACAAATGCTACAAAACGAAAAGCTGGTTTAGGTCAATTTGTAGTATTTTGAAAACGTAGTTTACAGATTTTACTTTCTCAGCCTCTCTAGGGAGTGCAGAATAAGCTCAATTTTTAAACAAAAGCAAAATGTGTTTAACTTCTCAAATCTTGCACTGCATTTAATTGAGAAAATTAAAGGGATTCTAAACCCACTTTTTTTCTTTCATGATTCGGATAGAGCATGCAATTTTAAGCAACTTTCTAATTTACTCCTATGATCAATTTTTATTTATTCTCTTGCTATCTTTATTTGAAAAAGAAGGCATCTAAGCTAAGGAGTCAGACAATTTTTGGTTCAGTACCATGGACAGCATTTTTTAAATGGTGGGTGCATTTAGCCACCAATCAGCAAGCACAACCCAGATTGTGAACCAAAAATGGGCCGGCTTCTAAACTTACATTCCTGCTTTTCAAATAAAGATAGCAAGAGAATGAAGAAAAATTGATACTAGGAGTAATATGAGCCTACCTAGGTTTATCTTTCAATAAAGCATACCAGGAGAACAAAGCAAATTTGACGACAAAAGTAAATTGGAAAATTGTTTAAAATTGCACACCCTATCTGAATCATGAAAGTTTAATTTGGACTTGATTGTCCCTTTAAATCTGGGCATTTGTTAGAAAAAAACATTTGCATTATCTTGCAGTCCAGGCAAGGTACACTAATTGCAACATATATGCTATAGAACTTTGTTTGTTCTTTGAAAGTCTCAAACGATGGCTTATTTAGAAGCCAAAACATTGACACTGAATAAGATGGATTTATAATAATCAGTTGGTTAAGTCCTGTGAGTGTCCTCCCATAAATTGACTATACAAGTCGCTCTTCATCTGCTGCACCTCTCTGCCAATCCCTTCACTGGCTTCCTCTTGCCTCCAGGATTAGACTCAAAATTCTGACTCTGACATACAAAGACCTCAACTGCACTGCTCCCCTCTATATCTCAGACCTTGTCTCCAGATACTCTCCCTCCCGTCCCCTTCGCTCTGCTCACAACCTCCTACTCTCATCCTCTCTTGTTATCGCCCCACATTCCCGTTTATAGGACTTCTTCAGACTGGCTCCTATCTTGTGGAACCCTCTGCCTCGCTCCACAAGACTCTCCCCCAGTTTTGAAAGCTTCAAGCACTCCCTGAAGACTCTTCTGTTCAGGGATGCCTACAACCTACACTAACCTTTCATAATACCAGTTCCTCTCCTCCATTGCTATCCGCCATGAACCTCCTTAGAATGTAAACCTAAGAGCCCAACTGCTTGCAGATCACCTTCACAAGAATTTACTGCAACAGTACGACTCTAGGCAGGGCCCTCTACCCATTTGATCCCAATAATTGCTACCTTGTATACCGCCTTTGTTTATAGCGCTGCAGAATCTGTTGGCACTCTACAAATAACCGATAATAATAATATATATATACTATATATATATATATATATATATATATATATATATATACTGATAATAATAATAATAATAATATATATACTGTATATATCCACAGTATATATAAATATCTATACATACATACACACACACACACACACACACACACACACTGTATATATATATATATATTAGTGACATGCATTCAGCAGTTTTGTTTACTGCCAAATGCAGACAAATATCTTCTTGTGCAAGTGAGCACGTCTCGCATCCAAATTTCCGTTGGGTATCTGTCTCTTTTCTATACAATTTACTTATTAAATCCTCTTCTTGGATTTCTAGAGTGATATCTAGAAAATCAATTCTATTCATGCTGTTGTTATTAGTGAACCTCAAATTCATATTGCTCTTGTTCAGAGAGATAACAATTTCACTCCAAGAGGTTTAATCATCATCCCAGATGACCAAAATATCATCTATATGAAAAATATAATGCTACTCTTTTCATAGCCACTACCTAAGAAGATATATTTTTTCCTCACAGCAACCCAAGTTTGCTAAGTAAACTTTGTACCCATTGTGGTGCCGGTGATTTGTAGAAAAAAAAAACCTACCCTCAAAAAGAAAGCAATTATTTTGTAATACAAACATTATGGCATCGGAACAAGAAAGCCTTCTGTAGATCAGTTATGGCATTATAGTGTTCCAGAAAAAAATCTTACTGCCTGAACTCCTTCTCTAAAGGGTATTAATGTGTACAAAGTTGATACATCTAAAGATGCCCATTTATATGAACTTTTTAACAAATGTGGGGTATCCCTAGAAATAGATCTTGGGTTCTCAATACCATCAGTTTTAAAAATATATCAACATATTCAGATAACTTGGCAGTTATGGAGTCAATGCCCCAAATAATGTGCCGTCCTGGTAGGTTTTTGAGATCTTTGTGTATTTTGGGCAGGTGGTAAAATAGAGTATAGTTCAGATTTTAATTTTTTAGAATTAGTATCCTGATGCCATCTTTTTTACTCCTTTTTATCAGTTGGATCTTTTTACAGAACACTATTTGTCTCAGAATCCGATAAACGTTTGCTGGAATCGGTCAGAATCTACTCTATTTTGTACGACCACGCCCCCACCTTTATCTGCTTCTTTTATCACAAGCTCAGTATTCTCCATGAGGTCTTTCAAAGCTATATTTCTTCTGTTAAGTGTGATCAGTCCACGGGTCATCATTACTTGTGGGATATTAACTGCTCCCCTACAGGAAGTGCAAGAGGATTCACCCAGCAGAGTTGCTATATAGCTCCTCCCCTCTACGTCACCTCCAGTCATTCTCTTGCACCCAACGACTAGATAGGATGTGTGAGAGGACTATGGTGATATATTTAGTTTTTATATCTTCAATCAAAAGTTTGTTATTTTATAATAGCACCGGAGTGTGTTATTCCTTCTCTGGTAGAATTTGAAGAAGAATCTACCTGAGTTTTTCTATGATTTTAGCCGGAGTAGTTAAGATCATATTGCTGTTTCTCGGCCATCTGAGGAGAGGTAAACTTCAGATCAGGGGACAGCAGGCAGATTAATCTGCAAAGAGGTATGTAGCAGTTTATTATTTTCTGACATGGAATTGATGAGAAAATCCTGCCATACCCTTATAATGTAAACTCAGCCTTGAATGCAGTAGATGTAGCTGATATCAGGCTGTCATGTATGTATATTTTACACTTCAGTTTTCTGGGAAATGGTACTTCTCTGGCTTTTAAACTGTATACATAGACTTAACCTATTTTGCAGGGACTTGCAATAGGTTTTAAATGACAATTAATTATTGAGTTAAAACGTTTTTTTGCTGGCATGTAAAACGTTTTTTTCTCTGAGGTACTGGGTGAAAAAATGTTTTGGGCACTTTTTTTTCCACTTGGCAATAGTTTTGATTTAAATTAGAGCAGTTCACTGATCCCTCTCACTGTTATGTGTGTGGGGGAGGGGCCATTTTGGTGCTTTCACTATGCATCAGAAAAACTCAGTCAGAGGTTCATTTTCTTCCTGCATGATCCGGTTCATCTCTACAGAGTTCAGGGATCTCAAGAGTCTTTTTTGAGGGAAGTAATCATTCACAGCAGAGCTGTGCTGAGGGTATTGACTGTGATATAAAAAACGTTTATTTGTGTATTTTTTTCTGCTGCCTGGGTTAGTTATCATTTGCTGAGGGGAACAATCCTTTGCTAAAACTGTATATTCTGACAAAGATTGATGCTATAACTTAATTATTTTATCTGTTATAATATTTTCTGTACTTCTTAAAGGCACAGTTCGTTTTCATATTATTTGTAAATTACTTTGAAAAGTATTTCCAAGTTGCTGTTTATTTGCTAGTGTGTTAAACATGTCTGATTCAGAGGAATATCTCTGTGCTATATGTGTTAATGCCAAAGTGGAGCCCAATAGAAATTTATGTACTAAATGTATTGATGCTACTTTAAAAAATAGTCAATCTGTACAAATTGAACAAATTTCACCAAACAACGAGGGGAGAGTTATGCCGACTAACTCGCCTCACGTGTCAGTACCTGCATCTCCCGCTCAGGAGGTGCGTGATATTGTAGCGCCGAGTGCATCTGGGCGGCCATTACAAATCACATTACAAGATATGGCTACTGTTATGACTGAAGTTTTGGCTAAACTACCAGAACTAAGAGGTAAACGTGATCACTCTGGGATGAGAACAGAGTGCGCTGATAATGCAAGGGCCATGTCTGATACTGCGTCACAGTTTGCAGAACGTGAAGACGGAGAGCTTCATTCTGTGGGTGACGGTTCTGATCCAAATAAACTGGACTCAGACATTTCAAATTTTAAATTTAAGCTTGAGAACCTCCGTGTGTTACTAGGGGAGGTATTAGCGGCTCTGAATGATTGTAACACAGTTGCAATCCCAGAAAAAATGTGTAGGTTGGATAAATATTTTGCGGTACCGACGAGTACTGACGTTTTTCCTATACCTAAGAGACTTACTGACATTGTTACTAAGGAGTGGGATAGACCCGGTGTGCCTTTCTCACCCCCTCCTATATTCAGAAAAATGTTTCCAATAGACGCCGCCACACGGGACTTATGGCAAATGGTCCCTAAGGTGGAGGGAGCAGTTTCTACTTTAGCTAAGCGTACCACTATCCCAGTGGAGGATAGCTGTGCTTTTTCAGATCCAATGGATAAAAAATTAGAGGGTTACCTTAAGAAAATGTTTGTTCAACAAGGGTTTATATTGCAACCTCTTGCATGTATTGCGCCTGTCACGGCTGCAGCAGCATTTTGGTTTGAGTCTCTGGAAGAGACACTTCAATCATCCACACTAGATGACATCACACACAAACTTAAATTCCTTAAGTTAGCTAATTCATTTATTTCAGATGCCGTAGTACATTTAACTAAACTTGCGGCTAAAAATTCAGGATTCGCCATTCAGGCACGCAGAGCTCTGTGGCTAAAATCCTGGTCAGCTGATGTTACGTCTAAATCTAAATTGCTTAATATTCCTTTCAAAGGGCAGACCTTATTCGGGCCCGGCTTGAAAGAGATTATTGATGACATTACAGGAGGTAAAGGTCATGCCCTGCCTCAGGACAAGGCCAAAGCCAAGGCTAGACAGTCCAATTTTCGTTCCTTTCGTAATTTCAAAGCAGGAGCAGCATCAACTTCCTCTGCACCAAAACAGGAAGGAGCTGTTGCTCGCTACAGACAAGGCTGGAAACCTAACCAGTCCTGGAACAGGGGCAAACAGGCCAGAAAACCTGCTGCTACCCCTAAGACAGCATGAATTGAGGGCCCCCGATCCGGGACCGGATCTAGTGGGGGGCAGACTTTCCCTCTTCGCCCAGGCTTGGGCAAGAGATGTTCAGGATCCCTGGGCGTTAGAGATCATATCTCAGGGATACCTTCTGGACTTCAAATCCTCTCCCCCAAGAGGGAGATTTCATCTGTCAAGGTTGTCAACAAACCTAACAAAGAAGGAAGCGTTTCTACGCTGCGTACAAGATCTTTTATTAATGGGAGTGATCCATCCAGTTCCGCGGTTGGAACAAGGACAAGGGTTTTACTCAAATCTGTTTGTAGTTCCCAAAAAGAGGGAACCTTCAGGCCAATCTTGGATTTAAAGATCCTAAACAAATTCCTAAGAGTTCCATCGTTCAAGATGGAAACTATTCGAACAATTTTGCCCATGATCCAAGAGGGTCAGTACTTGACCACAGTGGATTTAAAGGATGCTTACCTTCACATACCGATTCACAGAAGTCATTACCGGTATCTAAGGTTTGCCTTTTTAGACAGGCATTACCAGTTTGTAGCTCTTCCATTCGGACTGGCTACGGCTCCAAGAATCTTCACAAAGGTTCTGGGCACTCTTCTGGCGGTACTAAGACCGCGAGGAATTTCAGTAGCTCCGTACTTAGACGACATACTGATACAAGCTTCAAGCTTTCAAACTGCCAAATCTCATACAGAGATAGTACTGGCATTTCTAAGGTCGCATGGATGGAAAGTGAACGAAGAGAAAAGTTCTCTCTTTCCACTCACAAGAGTTCCCTTCCTGGGGACTCTGATAGATTCTGTAGAAATGAAGACTTACCTGACAGAGGACAGGTTAACAAAACTTCAAAATGCATGCCGTGTCCTTCATTCCATTCAAGAGACCAGAAATTCTCTTCTATGGTGGCTTTATCGGCCACATCTGTCCAGGGGAATGCCATTCAGCAGGCCAGACTGGTCAATTGTAACAACAGACGCCAGCCTACTAGGTTGGGGCGCTGTCTGGAATTCTCTGAAGGCTCAGGGACTATGGAATCAGGAGGAGAGTCTTCTTCCAATAAACATTCTGGAATTGAGAGCAGTCCTCAATGCTCTTCTGGCTTGGCCCCAGTTAGCAACTCGGGGGTTCATCAGGTTCCAGTCGGACAACATCACGACTGTAGCTTATATCAACCATCAGGGAGGGACAAGAAGCTCCCTAGCAATGATGGAAGTATCGAAGATAATTCGCTGGGCAGAGTCTCACTCTTGCCACCTGTCTGCAATCCACATCCCGGGAGTGGAGAACTGGGAGGCGGATTTCTTAAGTCGTCAGACTTTTCATCCGGGGGAGTGGGAACTTCATCCAGAGGTCTTTGCCCAAATACTTCCACGTTGGGGCAAACCAGAGATAGATCTCATGGCGTCTCGACAGAACGCCAAGCTTCCGCGCTACGGGTCCAGATCCAGGGATCCGGGAGCGGTCCTGATAGATGCCTTGACAGCACCATGGACCTTCAGGATGGCTTATGTGTTTCCACCTTTCCCGATGCTTCCTCGATTGATTGCCAGAATCAAACAGGAGAAAGCATCAGTGATTCTAATAGCGCCTGCATGGCCACGCAGGACTTGGTTTACAGATCTGGTGGACATGTCATTCTGTCCACCTTGGTCGTTACCTCTGAAACAGGACCTTCTGATTCAGGGTCCTTTCAAACATCAAAATCTAACTTCTCTGAAGCTGACTGCTTGGAAATTGAACGCTTGATCTTATCAAAGCGTGGTTTTTCTGAGTCAGTTATTGATACCTTAATACAGGCTAGGAAGCCTGTCACCAGAAAGATTTACCATAAAATATGGCGTAAATACCTATATTGGTGCGAATCCAAAGGTTACTCTTGGAGTAAGATTAGGATTCCTAGGATATTGTCTTTTCTACAAGAAGGTTTAGAAAAGGGGTTATCCGCTAGTTCCTTAAAGGGACAGATCTCAGCTCTGTCCATTCTGTTACACAAGCGTCTGTCAGAAGTTCCAGACGTTCAGGCTTTTTGTCAGGCTTTGGCCAGGATTAAACCTGTGTTTAAAGCTGTGGCTCCACCATGGAGTTTAAACCTTGTTCTTAACGTTTTACAGGGTGTTCCGTTTGAACCCCTTCATTCCATTGATATAAAGTTGTTATCTTGGAAAGTTCTATTTTTAATGGCTATTTCCTCGGCTCGAAGAGTCTCTGAGTTATCAGCCTTACATTGTGATTCTCCTTATTTGATTTTTCACTCGGATAAGGTAGTTCTGCGTACTAAGCCTGGGTTCTTACCTAAGGTAGTCACTAACAGGAATATCAATCAGGAGATTGTTGTTCCATCCTTGTGCCCAAATCCTTCTTCGAGGAAGGAACGTCTTTTGCACAATCTGGATGTAGTTCGTGCCCTTAAATTTTATTTACAGGCAACTAAAGATTTTCGACAAACGTCTTCCCTGTTTGTCGTTTACTCTGGTCAGAGGAGAGGTCAAAAAGCTTCTGCTACCTCTCTCTCTTTTTGGCTTCGTAGCATAATTCGTTTAGCTTATGAGACTGCTGGACAGCAGCCTCCTGAAAGAATTACAGCTCATTCCACTAGAGCTGTGGCTTCCACTTGGGCCTTTAAGAATGAGGCCTCTGTTGAACAGATTTGCAAGGCTGCAACTTGGTCTTCGCTTCATACTTTTTCCAAATTTTACAAATTTGACACTTTTGCTTCCTCGGAGGCTATTTTTGGGAGAAAGGTTCTTCAGGCAGTGGTTCCTTCTGTATAAAGAGCCTGCCTATCCCTCCCGTCATCCGTGTACTTTTGCTTTGGTATTGGTATCCCACAAGTAATGATGACCCGTGGACTGATCACACTTAACAGAAGAAAACATAATTTATGCTTACCTGATAAATTCCTTTCTTCTGTAGTGTGATCAGTCCACGGCCCGCCCTGTTTTTTAAGGCAGGTAAATATTTTTTAAATTATACTCCAGTCACCACTACACCCTTGGCTTCTCCTTTCTCGTTGGTCCTTGGTCGAATGACTGGAGGTGACGTAGAGGGGAGGAGCTATATAGCAACTCTGCTGGGTGAATCCTCTTGCACTTCCTGTAGGGGAGCAGTTAATATCCCACAAGTAATGATGACCCGTGGACTGATCACACTACAGAAGAAAGGAATTTATCAGGTAAGCATAAATTATGTTTTTCTCCAACATAGGTGTGTCCGGTCCACGGCATCATCCTTACTTGTGGGATATTCTCTTCCCCAACAGGAAATGGCAAAGAGCCCAGCAAAGCTGGTCACATGATCCCTCCTAGGCTCCGCCTTCCCCAGTCATTCTCTTTGCCGTTGCACAGGCAACATCTCCACGGAGATGGCTCAGAGTTTTTTGGTGTTTAAATGTAGTTTTTATTCTTCAATCAAGAGTTTGTTATTTTAAAATAGTGCTGGTATGTACTATTTACTCTGAAACAGAAAAGAGATGAAGATTTCTGTTTGTAAGAGGAAAATGATTTTAGCAACCGTTACTAAAATCGATGGCTGTTTCCACACAGGACTGTTGAGAGGAATTAACTTCAGTTGGGGGAAACAGTGAGCAGACTTTGGCTGCTTGAGGTATGACACATTTCTAACAAGACTTGGTAATGCTGGAAGCTGTCATTTTCCCTATGGGATCCGGTAAGCCATTTTCTGAATTTTCAATATAAGAATAAGGGCTTCACAAGGGCTTTAAAGACTGGTAGACATTTTTCTGGGCCAAAACGATTACTTTATAAGCATATTTAATGGTTTACAACTTTGGAGAGTTATTTTAATCTTGGGAATTCTGTTAAAAAAACGGCAGGCACTGTATTGGACACCTTTTTCACTGGGGGCCTTCTCTAGTCATAGGCAGAGCCTCATTTTCGCGCCACTAATGCGCAGTTGTTTTTGAGAAGCAAGGCATGCAGATGCATGTGTGAGGAGCTCAGATCCACTGAAAAAGCTTATTGAAGGCGTCATTTGGTATCGTATTCCCCTCTGGGCTTGGTTGGGTCTCAGCAAAGCAGATACCAGGGACTGTATAGGGGTTAAATGTAAAAACGGCTCCGGTTCCGTTATTTTAAGAGTTAAAGCTTTCAAATTTGGTGTGCAATACTTTTAAGGCTTTATGACACTGTGGTGAAATTTTGGTGAATTTTGAACAATTCCTTCATACTTTTGCGTATATTCAGTAAAAAAGTGTGTTCAGTTTAAAATTTAAAGAGACAGTAACGGTTTTATTTTAAAACGTTTTTTGTGCTTTGTTATCAAGTTTATGCCTATTAACATGTCTGAACTATCAGATAGACGATGTTCTGTATGTTCGGAAGCCAAGGTTCCTCTCCATTTAAATATATGTGATGAATGTGACAAACAAAGTAGGGACAATGATGCCACTGATAATAATGTTGCCCAAAATGATTCCTTAAGTGAGGGGAGTAAGCATGGTACTGCATCATCTCCTTCTATGTCTACACCAGTCTTGCCCACTCAGGAGGTCCCTAGTGCATCTAGTGCGCCAATCCTCCTTACTATGCAACAATTAACGGCTGTAATGGATAATTCTATTAAAAACATTTTAGCCAAAATGCCCACTTATCAGCGAAAGCGCGACTGCTCTGTTTTAGATGCTGAAGAGCATGAGGACGCTGATGATAATGGTTCTGACATGCCCTTACACCAGTCTGAAGGGGCTAGGGAGGTTTTGTCTGAGGGAGAAATTTCAGATTCAGGAAAAATTTCTCAACAAGCTGAACCTGACGTTATTACATTCAAATTTAAATTGGAACATCTCCGTGCTCTGCTTAAGGAGGTGTTATCTACTCTGGATGATTGTGACAATTTGGTCATTCCAGAGAAATTATGTAAGATGGACAGGTTCCTAGAGGTCCCGGTGCCCCCCGAAGCTTTTCCTATACCCAAGCGGGTGGCGGACATTGTAAATAAAGAATGGGAAAGGCCCGGCATACCTTTTGTCCCTCCCCCTATATTTAAGAAATTATTTCCTATGGTCGACCCCAGGAAGGACTTATGGCAGACAGTCCCCAAGGTCGAGGGGGCGGTTTCTACTCTAAACAAACGCACCACTATCCCTATAGAAGATAGTTGTGCTTTCAAAGATCCTATGGATAAAAAATTAGAGGGTTTGCTTAAAAAGATGTTTGTTCAGCAAGGTTACCTTCTACAACCAATTTCATGCATTGTTCCTGTCACTACAGCAGCGTGTTTCTGGTTCGAGGAACTAGAAAAGTCGCTCAATAAAGCATCTTCTTATGAGGAGGTTATGGACAGAGTTCAAGCACATAAATTGGCTAACTCTTTTACCTTAGACGCCACTTTGCAATTAGCTAGATTAGCGGCGAAAAATTCAGGTTTTGCTATTGTGGCGCGCAGAGCGCTTTGGCTGAAGTCTTGGTCAGCGGATGTGTCCTCCAAGAACAGATTGCTTAACATCCCTTTCAAGGGGAAAACGCTGTTTGGCCCTGACTTGAAAGAGATTATTTCAGACATCACTGGGGGAAAGGGCCACGCCCTTCCTCAGGATAGGTCTTTTAAGGCTAAAAATAAAACAAATTTTCGTCCCTTTCGCAGAAACGGACCAGCCTCAAATTCTACATCCTCTAAGCAAGAGGGTAATTCTTCTCAAACCAAGCCAGCCTGGAGACCGATGCAAGGCTGGAACAAAGGTAAGCAGGCCAAGAAGCCCGCTACCGCTACCAAGACAGCATGAGATGCTGGCCCCCGATCCGGGACCGGATCTGGTGGGGGGCAGACTCTCTCTCTTCGCTCAGGCTTGGGCAAGAGATGTTCAGGATCCTTGGGCGCTAGAAATAGTTTCTCAAGGTTATCTCCTGGAATTCAAGGAACTACCCCCAAGGGGAAGGTTCCACAGGTCTCAATTGTCTTCAGACCAAATAAAAAGACAGGCATTCTTACATTGTGTAGAAGACCTGTTAAAAATGGGAGTGATTCATCCTGTTCCATTAGGAGAACAAGGGATGGGGTTTTACTCCAATCTGTTCATAGTTCCCAAAAAAGAGGGAACATTCAGGCCAATTTTGGATCTCAAGATCCTAAACAAATTTCTCAAGGTTCCATCGTTCAAGATGGAAACCATTCGGACAGTTCTTCCTACCATCCAGGAAGGTCAATTCATGACCACGGTGGATTTAAAGGATGCGTATCTACATATTCCTATCCACAAGGAACATCATCGGTTCCTAAGATTCGCCTTTCTGGACAAGCATTACCAGTTTGTGGCACTTCCATTCGGACTAGCCACTGCTCCAAGAATTTTCACAAAGGTACTAGGGTCCCTTCTAGCGGTGCTAAGGCCAAGGGGCATTGCAGTAGTACCCTACTTGGACGACATACTGATTCAAGCGTCGTCTCTGCCACAAGCAAAGGCTCATACGGACATTGTCCTAGCCTTTCTCAGATCTCACGGGTGGAAAGTGAACGTAGAAAAAAGTTCTCTATTCCCGTCAACAAGAGTTCCCTTCTTGGGAACAATAATAGACTCCTTAGAAATGAAGATTTTTCTGACAGAAGCCAGAAAATCAAAACTTCTAAGCTCTTGTCAAGTACTTCATTCTGTTCTTCTTCCTTCCATAGCGCAGTGCATGGAAGTAATAGGTTTGATGGTTGCGGCAATGGACATAGTTCCTTTTGCGCGAATTCATCTAAGACCATTACAACTGTGCATGCTCAGACAGTGGAATGGGGATTATACAGATTTGTCCCCGACGATCCAAGTAGATCAGAGGACCAGAGATTCACTCCGTTGGTGGCTGACCCTGGACAACCTGTCCCAAGGGATGAGCTTCAGAAGACCAGAGTGGGTCATTGTAACGACCGACGCCAGCCTGGTGGGCTGGGGCGCGGTCTGGAAACACCTGAAAGCTCAGGGTCTATGGTCTCGGGAAGAATCTCTTCTCCCGATAAACATTCTGGAACTGAGAGCGATATTCAATGCTCTCAAGGCTTGGCCTCAACTAGCAAAGGCCAAATTCATAAGGTTTCAATCAGACAACATGACGACTGTTGCATATATCAACCATCAGGGGGGAACAAGGAGTTCCCTGGCGATGGAAGAAGTGACCAAAGTAATTCAATGGGCGGAGATTCACTCCTGCCACTTGTCTGCAATCCACATCCCAGGAGTGGAAAATTGGGAAGCGGATTTTCTGAGTCGTCAGACATTCCATCCGGGGGAGTGGGAACTCCATCCGGAAATCTTTGCCCAAATAACTCAATTATGGGGCATTCCAGACATGGATCTGATGGCGTCTCGTCAGAACTTCAAGGTTCCTTGCTACGGGTCCAGATCCAGGGATCCCAAGGCGACTCTAGTAGATGCACTAGTAGCGCCCTGGACCTTCAACCTAGCTTATGTGTTCCCACCGTTTCCTCTCATTCCCAGGCTGGTAGCCAGGATCAATCAGGAGAGGGCTTCAGTGATCTTGATAGATCCTGCGTGGCCACGCAGAACTTGGTATGCAGACCTGGTGAATATGTCATCGGCTCCACCATGGAAGCTACCTTTGAGACGGGACCTTCTTGTTCAAGGTCCGTTCGAACATCCGAATCTGGCATCACTCCAACTGACTGCTTGGAGATTGAACGCTTGATTTTATCAAAGCGTGGGTTCTCAGATTCTGTCATTGATACTCTTATTCAGGCTAGAAAGCCTGTAACTAGAAAAATTTACCATAAAGTATGGAAGAAATATATCTGTTGGTGCGAATCGAAAGGATTCCCATGGAACAGGGCAAGTTCTTTGAAGGGACAGATTTCTGCTTTATCTGTTTTACTTCACAAGAAGCTGGCGGCTGTGCCAGATGTTCAGGCTTTTGTTCAGGCTCTGGTTAGAATCAAGCCTGTTTACAAACCTTTGACTCCTCCTTGGAGTCTCAATTTAGTTCTTTCAGTTCTTCAAGGGGTTCCGTTTGAACCCTTACATTCCGTAGATATTAAGTTATTATCTTGGAAAGTTTTGTTTTTGGTTGCAATTTCTTCTGCTAGAAGAGTTTCAGAGTTATCTGCTCTGCAGTGTTCTCCTCCTTATCTGGTGTTCCATGCAGATAAGGTGGTTTTGCGTACTAAACCTGGTTTTCTTCCGAAAGTTGTTTCTAACAAAAATATTAACCAGGAGATAGTTGTGCCTTCTTTGTGTCCGAATCCAGTTTCAAAGAAGGAACGTTTGTTGCACAATTTGGATGTAGTTCATGCTCTAAAATTCTATTTAGAGGCTACAAAGGATTTCAGACAAACATCTTCCTTATTTGTTGTTTATTCTGGTAAAAGGAGAGGTCAAAAAGCAACTTCTACCTCTCTCTCTTTTTGGCTTAAAAGCATCATCAGATTGGCTTATGAGACTGCCGGACGGCAGCCTCCTGAAAGAATCACAGCTCATTCCACTAGGGCTGTGGCTTCCACATGGGCCTTCAAGAACGAGGCTTCTGTTGATCAGATATGTAAGGCAGCGACTTGGTCTTCACTGCACACTTTTACCAAATTTTACAAATTTGATACTTTTGCTTCTTCTGAGGCTATTTTTGGGAGAAAGGTTTTGCAAACCGTGGTGCCTTCCATCTAGGTGACCTGATTTGCTCCCTCCCATCATCCGTGTCCTAAAGCTTTGGTATTGGTTCCCACAAGTAAGGATGACGCCGTGGACCGGACACACCTATGTTGGAGAAAACAGAATTTATGTTTACCTGATAAATTACTTTCTCCAACGGTGTGTCCGGTCCACGGCCCGCCCTGGTTTTTTAATCAGGTCTGATGATTTATTTTCTCTAACTACAGTCACCACGGTATCATATGATTTCTCCTATGCAAATATTCCTCCTTTACGTCGGTCGAATGACTGGGGAAGGCGGAGCCTAGGAGGGATCATGTGACCAGCTTTGCTGGGCTCTTTGCCATTTCCTGTTGGGGAAGAGAATATCCCACAAGTAAGGATAACGCCGTGGACCGGACACACCGTTGGAGAAAGTAATTTATCAGGTAAACATAAATTCTGTTTTTTGTTATGCTCACCTTATAGTTTTTAATTTGAAACATGTCACATTTCTCTATTAGAGCCCTCATGACTAATTCTTGAAACAGAGAGTTATATTTCCCCTGTGAATGTACTGGATAGAATACTCATTTCCATCTAAGTTTACTATATACAATGTTCAACCCTGGCTTTATTTCCTCAACCATTTACTATATGTATTATATAAGTATATACCCCATAGTCACTTTTTTTCTACATAATAATTTATTTTTTCCTTTTCTAAATCCATGAGGATATCTAATGTTTCTGTATCCTCTTTTTCCAAATCTTTATTATTATGTTTTTCTTTATCAAAATGCCTGGCTTGAGTCAGCCTTCTAACAAACTTATTAACGTCTACAAAAGATGAAATGATTTTAGTTTTTTTGTTGACTTTTTTTTCTGATTTATTCAGGAAATGATTAGATATTATATATATATATATATATATATATATATATATATATATATATATATATATATATATATATATATATATATACACAGTATATATATTTATAATCTATTTTTTTTTTTTAACTATTGAGCAGTGTAGCTGCAGAAAAAATGTTGTATCTGCTGTCCAGCTGAAATGAAAAATAAAAGCTGGAAACTATGTAGGAGGCTCATATCAGCTGCACCAAAAAAAAAAAACATTATTTATTCATACATTTGACATTTAGATCTAAGCAGGTAATCTTTTTTTTCTAGAAACCTACTGGGATCGAAATGTCAGGATAATAAATAATTTAATTTTTTTTTTTAAATAAGAACTTCCAATTTTTACATGTTTGTTAAATATAAAGTCAATTAATTTGTTTGATGCCACAGATCTTAGGGCGTTGAAGACGGACAGAAGCTAGGGTTGCCAACTTTTTTTGGAGAAAATAAAGGAGAATAAAGAATTGAAAATTTTAGTAGGAAATCAGCAAATGATATGGTAGTTACTGGAAAAAAAAATATTATTTTACAATTTGATACAGTTTGGTACAACAAAATTCTATGTACAAATTATCTTCATTCACAATGTCTAGTGTAAAAGGACAGTCTAGTCAAAATTAAAGTTTCATGATTCAGATAGGGCGTGTCATTTTAAATAACTTTCTAATTTACTTTATCTTCACATTTGCTTTGTTCTCTTGGTATTCTTTGTTGAAAGCTAAACCTAGGTAGGCTCATATGCTAATTTCTAAGCCCTCTTATCTCACTGCGTTTTTCACAGTTAGACAGCGCTAGTTCATGTGTGTCATATAGATAAAATTGTGCTCACTCCTATGGAGTTATTTATGAGTCAGCAGTGATTGGATAAAATGCAAATGTGTCAAAAGAACTGAGATAAGGGGACAATCTGCAGAGGCTTAGATACAAGATAATCACAGAGGTAAAAAGTGTATTAATATAAATGTTGGTTATGCTAAACTGGGGAATGGGTAATAAAGGGATTATCTATCTTTTAAAACAATAAAAAAAAATAGTTGACTGTCACTTTAAATAGAGTACAATTGTATCATCCAAAGATGCAAAATAAAAAGACAATACAACAACATTTACTCTGAATTTCAAATTATCAGTAGAGTTTTTTCAGAGAAATTTCAAAGAACCCTTAGTTTCTCTGCCCACTGTATCATGTGACAGTCATCAGCCAATTAAAGGGATATTGAACTCTAAATAAATGCTAGATAGAATGATGCATTCAAAGAAAAGATTAGTCTGAGATTAACAAGTAGATGTATTTTTTAAAGTTTCATCAGGTGTTTAAATATTGACAAAATAAGTGTAAAGTTTTAGTGTCTATAAAACAATGAGAGCTGCCATGTTGTAACTTAGGTTACCTTCTCTGATGTGGCCAATTAGAGACAGTTATAAATAGGTCACTAGGGTGTGCAGCCAATAGCTGTGTGGAATATAACAGTGCTCAGCACTTCTATTTCTAACAGCAACTGAAAAGCTCACAATTTCAGAATGGAATTAAAAGAAAAGGGGACAAAATAAGTCATGAAAGTTTATTGCATTTTTCCCCCCCATATATACAGTTTATCATTCAATATTGCCATCTTAAAGCGTTTAATGTCCCTTTAAAGACTCATATACATATGCACTGTGAACGCTACCCTGCAAGTTTAGATCATTATGTCTTTTGCTGATTTTTTTGAAAGATAAAAGGGACAGTATCTTAAAGGGACAGTATACACCAATTTTCAAATAACTGCACGTCATAGTCACTACTATAAAGAATAATATGCACAGATACTGATATAAAAACCCAGTATAAAACCATTTAAAAACTTACTTAGAAGCTCCCAGTTTAGCCCTTTTGAAAAGGTTAGCTGGAACATCCACTGAAAGTGTCTGTATAGCAAAAATAGCAGACCCCCCCCCCTTCTTCTGCATATGAAAAGACCCTTTACACAAACAGTAGCAAGCTGGAGGCGGTATACATACTTCTTTGGGGCTTGGTTAGGAGTCTGAAAATGTTATTTAAAAATAAGCAAAACTATCCATTTAAAAACAAACAAACAAACAATATATATATATAAATGGATCATCTACAAAACATGTATGCAAAGACAAATCTAGTGTATAATGTCCCTTTAAATCCCTTAATACTTGAAAGTGTCTATCATACCCAGTATTGAATAAAATTAAGTTTTATCTTCTGTGCCTACCTGGGATCCACAGAAGGCACACAGGACGCAGATACAAAAAGGGTGACACTGATAAAATCAAGGCTCTAGGATGCACGCAGTGTACTGACATATCTGCTCTAATTTTAATCACTTTTTTTTTTTTCTTTTATTCTGCCATCTCTTACTGGTGCTGTGATCCCATCAGGCTCGTCTTTGGCTCCTGGGTTTAGGCTTCAGTCTGGCATACGGCAGTATGTTTACTAAAATCTGGTGGATACACACAGCCTTCACTAAAAAGGATGACAAGAAAGAGAGGAGGAAGGTAAGTCATGAGAGCGAGAAGGGGGGAGGGAGGATGGAGAGAGAGAAAGATGGAAATAGAAAGGGAAAAAGGAGGGGGAGAAGGATGAAGAGAAAAAAGGAAAGTGGGGTAAGGAGGGAGAGAGAAAGAGATGGAGAGAGAGAACAGAGAGAGAAAGGGAAAAAAAGGAGAGAGATGGAGAGGGAGACAGAAATATGGAGAAAAATTAAGAGAGAAAGGGAACAGGAGAGAGAGGGGAAAGAGATGTAGAGGGAGATAGAGAATGATATAGAGATATGGAGAGAGAAAGGGAGAAGGGGGAGGGGAGAAAGATGGATATGGAGAGAGAGAGGGAGAAGAAGGGAGAGAGAGACAGAGAGAGAGATAGAGAATGATAGAGACAATATGGAGACAGAGAGAGAGAGAGAGAGAGAGAGAGAGAGAGAGAGAGAGAGAGAGAGAGAGAGAGAGAGAGAGAGAGAGAGAGAAAAAGAAAGAGAGGGGGAAATGGAGAGGGAGACAGAGAGAATGATAGAGAGATATGGAGAGATGGAGAAGGAGTGAGAGGGAGATTGATGGAGAGGAAAAGGGAGAGAAAGGGAGAAGGAGGAAGAGGGCAGAGAAATGGAGAAGAATAAAGAGAACTATAGCGAGATATAAAGAGAAAGAATGAGGGAGAGCGATGAAGGGGAGAGAGAACAAAAACAAGATATGGAGAGAGAGAGGGAGGAGGAGGGGATAGAAAACAATAGTGAGATATGGAGAGAAAAGGAGAGAGAGAGGGGAGAGAGATGAAGGTGAGAGAGAATGAAAGCGAGATATGGAGAGAGAGAGGGATGAAGAGGGGAGAAAGAACGATAGCGAAGTATGGAGAGAATGATGGAAAAAGAAAGGGTAAAAGGAGGAGGGAGAAGGATGAAGAGAGAAAAGGAAAGCGGGGTAAGGAGGGAGAGAGAAAGAGATGGAGAGAAAGAACAGAGAGAGAAAGGGAAAAAAAGGAGAGAGATGGAGAGGGAGACAGAAATATGGAGAAAAATGAAGAGAGAAAGGGATTAGGAGAGAGAGGGGAAAGAGATGTAGAGGGAGATAGAGAATGATATAGAGATATGGAGAGAGAGAAAGGGAGAAGGAGGGAGGGAAGAAAGATGGATATGGAGAGAGAGAGGGAGAAGAAGGGAGACAGAGAGAGAGAGGGAGATAGAGAATGATAGAGACAATGAGGCCCATTTATCAAGCTCCAAATGGAGCTTGAAGGGCAGTGTTTCTGGCGAGTCTTCAGACTCGCCAGAAACAGCAGTTATGAAGCAGCGGTTACAAAGAACGCTGCTCCATAACCCTGTCCGCCTGCTCTGATGAGGCGGACAGGAATCGCCGGAATTCAACCCGATCGAGTATGATCGGGTTGATTGACGCCCCCCTGTTGGCGGCCGATTGGCCGCGAGTCTGCAGGGGGTGGCGTTGCACCAGCAGCTCTTGCGAGCTGCTGGTGCAATGCTGAATATGGAGAGCGTATTGCTCTCCGCATTCAGCGAGGTCTTGCAGACCTGATCCGCAGTGTCGTATCAGGTCCGCAAGACCTATGATAAATAGGCCTCATAATGGAGACAGAGAGAAAGAAAGAAAGAAAGAAAGAAAGAAAGAAAGAAGGGGGAGAAGGAGGGAGAGGGGAGAAATGGAGAGGGAGACAGAGAGAATGATAGAGAGATATGGAGAGATGGAGAAGGAGTGAGAGGGAGACAGAGAACGATAGAGAGTGATGGAGAGAGTAAGGGAGAAGAATAAAGAGAACTATAGCGAGATATAAAGCGAAAGAAGGAGGAAGAGAGAACAAAAACACGAAATGGAGAGAGGGAGGAAGAGGGGATGAAGGATAGAGAGAATGAAAGCGAGATATGGAGAGAGAGAGAGGGAAGAAGAGGGGGGAGAACGATAGTGAGATATAGAGAGAAAAAGAGGGAGAGAAAATGATAGTGAGATATGGAGAGAGAAAAGGAGGGAGAGAAGAGAGAGATGAAGGAGAGAGAGATATGGAGATAAAAGGATGGAGAGGAGAGAGAGATGGAGAGAGAGAATGATAGTGAGATATGGAGAGAAAGGGAGGGAGAGGAGAGAGAGATGGAGAGAGAGAATGATAGTGAGATATGGAGAGAAAAGGAGGGAGAGGAGAGAGAGATGAAGGATAGAGAGAATGATAGTGAGATATGGAGAGAAAAGGAGGGAGAGGAGAGAGAAATGGAGAGAGAGAATGATAGTGAGATATAGAGAGAAAAGGAGGGAGAGGAGGGAGAGAGATGAAGGATAGAGAGAATGATAGTGAGATATGGAGATGAAAGGAGGGAGAGGAGAGAGAGATGAAGGAGAGAGAGAATGATAGTGAGATATGGAGAGAAAAGGAGGGAGAGGAGAGAGAGATGAAGTAGAGAGAGAATGATAGTGAGATATGGAGAGAAAAGGAGGGAGAGGAGAGAAAGATGAAGGAGAGAGAGAATGATTGTGAGATATGGAGATAAAAGGAGGGAGAGGATAGAGAGATGGAGAGAGAGAATGATAGTGAGATATGGAAAGAAAAGGAGGGATAGGAGAGAGAGATGAAGGATAGAGAGAATGATAGTGAAATATGGAGAGAAAAGGAGGGAAAGGAGAGAGAGATGAAGGAGAGAATGATAGTGAGATATGGAGAGAAAAGGAGGGAAAGGAGAGAGAGATGAAGGATAGAGAGAATGATAGTGAGATATGGAGAGAAAAGGAGGGAAAGGAGAGAGAGATGAAGGATAGAGAGAATGATAGTGAGATATGGAGAGAAAAGGAGGGAGAGGAGAGAGAAATGGAGAGAGAGAATGATAGTGAGATATGGAGAGAAAAGGAGGGAGAGGAGAGAGAAATGGAGAGAGAGAATGATAGTGAGATATGGAGAGAAAAGGAGCGAGAGGAGAGAGAGATGAAGGATAGAGAGAATGATAGTGAGATATGGAGAGAAAAGGAGGGAGAGGAGAGAGAGAGATGAAGGATAGAGAGAATGATAGTGAGATATGGAGAGAAAAGGAGGGAGAGGAGAGAGAGATGAAGGAGAGAGAGAATGATAGTGAGATATGGAGAGAAAAGGAGGGAGAGGAGAGAGAGATGAAGGAGAGAGAGAATGATAGTGAGATATGGAGAGAAAAGGAGGGAGAGGAGAGAGAGATGAAGGATAGAGAGAATGATAGTGAGATATGGAGAGAAAAGGAGGGAGAGGAGAGAGAGATGAAGGAGAGAGAGAATGATTGTGAGATATGGAGATAAAAGGAGGGAGAGGAGAGAGAGATGGAGAGAGAGAATGATAGTGAGATATGGAGATAAAAGGAGGGAGAGGAGAGAGAGATGAAGGAGAGAGAGAATGATTGTGAGATATGGAGATAAAAGGAGGGAGAGGAGAGAGAGATGAAGGAGAGAGAGAATGATAGTGTGATATGGAGAGAAAAGGATGGAGAGGAGAGAATGATAGTGAGATATAGAGAGAAAAGGAGGGAGAGGAGAGAGAGATGGAGAGAGAGAATGATAGTGAGATATGGAGAGAGAGAAGAAGGGAGAGGGGAGAGAGATGGAGGGAGAGAGAATGATAGTGAGATATGGAGAGAGAGAAGAAGGGAGAGGAGAGAGAGATGAAGGAGAGAGAGAATGATAGTGAGATATGGAGAGAAAAGGAGGGAGAGGAGAGAGAGATGGAGAGAGAGAGAGAGAGAGAGAGATGAAGGAGAGAGAGAATGATAGTGAGATATGGAGAGAGAGAAGAAGGGAGAGGAGAGAGAGATGAAGGAGAGAGAGAATGATAGTGAGATATGGAGAGAAAAGGAGGGAGAGGAGAGAGAGATGGAGAGAGAGAGAGAGATGAAGGAGAGAGAGAATGATAGTGTGATATGGAGAGAGAGAAGAAGGGAGAGGAGAGAGATGGAGGAGATAGAGATAATGATAGAGAGATCTGTAGATAGAATGGGAAATGCAGAGAGAAGTGGAGAGAGAGAGAGGATGGAACAGAAAGAGTCACATGAGGGCAGTGACAGACACAATAGACCTGATTCAATACTACATTGGTATGATAATGCTTTTTTCTTTTAGATAATGATAGAATCAGTTGTTATCACTCAAACAGATGGCAGATAATAACCATCCAATGCAGATACAGTCACTCTGCTGCATTTCATTTCTCTTCCCTATCTAGCAGCTCTATCGCTGGAACAATTAAAGGAAAATTACAGAAATATACGTCTTTAGAGATAATGCTAAAAGTTTGTTCCTTTACAAAAAGAAAACCAGAGAGATGAATGGGCTAGCAATGCAATAGCTGTATATAAGTGAGAGACTGGAGAATTATGTGAGGGAATGAGAGAGAAACAGATAGATAGAAAGAAAGAAAGAAAGAAAGATAGATAGATAGATAGATAGATAGATAGATAGATACAGACAGACATAGAGATATATAGATATAAATAGATTGATTGATTGAATGATAGAGAGACAGATAGACAGACAGACAGATAGATTGAGAGATAAAGAGATAGATAGATAGATAGATAGATATACAGTAGATAGATAGATTTATATAAATAGATATATAGATAGATAGATAGATAGATAGATAGATAGATAGATAGATAGATAGATAGATATAGATAGATATACAGTAGATAGATAGAAAGAAAGAAAGAGACAGACAGACAGACAGATAGATAGATAGATAGATAGATAGATAGATAGATAGATAGATAGATGATAGATAGATAGATAGATAGATAAAGATAGAGAGATTGATATAGATAAATAGATAGATGGAAAGAAAGTTAGATAGATAGATAGATAGATATACAGTAGATAGATAGTTAGCTATAGATAGATATATATATATAGATATGTAGTAGATAGATAGATAGATAGATAGATAGATAGATAGATAGATAGATAGATATAAAGATACAGACAGAAAAATAGATATATATAGATAGAAAGATAGATTGAATGATAGAGAGACAGACAGATAGATAGATAGATAGATAGATAGATAGATAGATAGATAGATAGATATAGTAGATAATATATATAAATAGATAGCTAAAGAGATTGAAATATAGATGGAAAGATAGATAGATAGATAGATAGATAGATAGATAGATAGATAGATAGATAGATAGATAGGTAGGTGCATAGATAGATCAAGATAGAGAGATGGAGATAGATAGATATACAGTAGATAGAAAGATATAGATACACAGTAGATAGGTAGATAGATTTCTTTTACAAGATATGACGAGTCCACAGATTTTATCCTTACTTATGGGATTACGCCTCCTGGTCAGCAGGAAGTGGCAAAGAGCACCACAGCAGAGCTGTATATATAGCTCATCCCTTCCCCCCCCCCCCCCCCAGTCATTCTCTTTGCCTGTGTTAGTGATAGGAAGAGGTAAAGTGAGGTGTTAGTTTAGATTCTTCAATCAAGAAGTTTTTTATTTGAAAAAAGGTTCCATTGAGTACTATTTTTCTCAGGGAGAAATCGTCAGTCACTTAATTGCTAAGAGGAGTGGAGACATTTTATTTTTCTGCCCTGATGTTGATGATCTTAGCAAACATTACCTAAGATCCTGCTGGTTTCCACAGAGCAATTGAAGGTAGTGTAAAAGAAATATCTTCAGTGTGGAGAACCGTGTCATGCTACAAGCAGCATTGAGGTATGTTCAGTCATTTGTTTCTGGGGAGACTTGATGCATCAGAACAGGCTGACAGTATTCCCTATCTGGGGAGGGGTAATCAGTATGCACTATATGTATGGAAATGGTGTACCTGGAATTCCCTTTATATTGATTGCTAAATATGTCTAAAGATATCTTTAAGGTATATTCAGTGTGGGCTAGACGCTGGGAGATGCGGTTTGCTTAAGGGCTGTCATTTTCATTTCATTATCACTGGCCGGAGGGAGTGCAGTGTTTTTTAATGAAGTTACACTTGGTAATTGCGGTGTATGTAAGAGGGGCACATGGCTTAATACTTTATTTGGGACGACATGTTTGTTTCTTTTTGCTACCCATGCGGGTCTCAGTCGGGCTACATGGTGGGCGGGGCCTAATTTTGCGCGCTCAGCCGTGCAGTATCATCCGGATCGGATAGACAGCAAGGTCCTGGGCTCCGGTGGGGCCTAAGTTGTTTTTGCCAGACGAAGAGACTTAGGAGCTACTCAATCAGAGACCGTGTGTTCTTGGGGCAGGTAGAAGCCGCAGCAGAGCTGTGGCGAGGTGCAGGGGCCTGAATTGATAAAAAGTTATTTTATCTGATAAGTTCGATATAATTTGATATTTAACATATCTATGCAAAGTGGTGCAATATTATTAAGCTATTTTGGGCACATAAAGACAGTTTTTATTGCTGCAAACGTTGTTTTTGAGATAACAGAAAAATTGTTGCGCTTTTATTATTTAAAGGCGCAGTACACTTTTTAGTTCCAAAATTTTTGTCTATGTAAATTGACTTCAGAGCTCAATATTTCAAGTAAAGAACGACTATTATTTTATGTTTAACATGTCTGAACTTGAGGAAATTACTTGTTCTATGTGTTTAGATGCCATTGCGGAAACCCCTCTTACTTTTTGTCCCTTATGTACTGAAAGGGCCTTACAATGTAAAGAGCAGATTTTCTTTAAGGAAAGTGTGCCTAAGGATGCTTCTCAGTCTGATGAGAATTAGGGTATACCGCTACTTTCTCCCCAAGCGTCACAACCTTTAACGCTCACCCAAGCGACGCCGGGTTCTTCAACCGCGTCTACTTAATTTACTCTGCAGGATATGGCTGCAGTTATGTCATCTACCCTTACAGAGGTTTTATCTAAGTTGCCAGTGTTACAGGGCAAACCCAGCAGGACAGAAGTCACTTTGAATACTGCAACCTCTGATGCTTTGTTGGCTATTTCCGATGTACCCTCACAGGGATCTGATTTGGGGGTCAGGGAACTTCTGTCTGAGGGGGAACTTTCCGATTCGGGAAGTGTGTTACCTCAGACGGACTCGGACGTCATGTCCTTTAGATTTAAGCTTGAACACCTCCGCCTTTTGCTTCGGGAGGTTTTAGCGACTCTGGATGACTGTGACTCTATTGTGGTACCACCAGAGAAATTGTGTAAGATGGACAAATACTTAGAGGTGCCTGCTTACTCTGATGTCTTTCCGGTTCCTAAGAGAATCTCGGAAATTATTACGCGGGAATGGGAAAGACCGGGTATCCCGTTCTCACCTTCTCCTAATTTTAAGAAAATGTATCCCATATCTGACACTGTTCGGGACTCTTGGCAGACAGTCCATAAGGTGGAGGGAGCTATATCTACCCTGGCTAAGCGTACAACTATTCCTATTGAGGACAGTTGTGCTTTCAAAGACCCTATGGATAAAAAATTGGAGGGTCTTCTAAAAAAGTTATTTATTCATCAAGGTTTCCTTTTAGAGCCGACAGCCTGCATTGTACCAGTTACCACTGTGGCGGCTTTCTGGTTTGACGCCTTAGAAGAGTCTCTTAAGACTGAGACTCCTTTAGAGGAAATTTTAGATAGAATTAAGGCTCTTAAGCTGGCTAATTCTTTTATTACGGACCCCGCCTTTCAGATTGCCAAGTTGGCGGCTAAGAATGCCGGATTTGCCATCTTAGAGCGTTATGGTTAAAGTCTTGGTCTGCTGATGTGTCATCTAAGTCAAAGCTATTCCTTTCAAAGGGAAAACCCTATTCGGGCCTGACTTGAAAGAAATAATTTCTGACATTACGGGAGGTAAGGGTCATCTCCTACCTCAGGATAAAGCAGCTAAACTGAGGGGTAAACAAAATCATTTTCGTTCCTTTCGGGACTTCAAAGGAGTCCCTGCTTCTTCTTCCGCTAAACAGGAAGGGACTTTTGCTCAAGCCAAGGCCGTCTGGAGACCCAACCAGACTTGGAGCAAAGGTAAACAAGAAGCCCACTACTGCTCCAAAGACAGCATGAAGGGGCGGCCCCCGATCCGGGACCGGATCTAGTAGGGGGCAGACTTTCTCTCTTTGCCCAGGCTTGGGTAAGAGATGTTTAGGACCCCTGGACACTGGAAATCGTGTCCCAAGGGTATCAACTGGAATTCAAAAATTCTCTCACAAGGAGGATGTTTCTTCTTTCACGATTGTCTGTAAACCAGATAAAAAGAGAGGCGTTCTTACGTTGTGTAAATGACCTCTCTACTATGGGTGTAATTTGTCCCGTTCCAATACTGGAACAGGGGCAGGTGTTTTACTCAAATCTTTTCGTGGTTCCCAAAAAAGAGGGAACGTTCAGACCCATTTTAGATCTCAAGAGACTAAACAAGTTTCTCAGAGTTCCATCCTTCAAGATGGAAACTATTCGAACAATTCTACCATTGATCCAGGAGGGTCAATATATGACTACCGTGGACCTGAAGGATGCCTACCTTCATATTCCTATCCACAAGGATCATCATCAGTTCCTAAGGTTTGCCTTCCTGGACAAACATTTTCAGTTTGTGGCTCTTCCCTTCGGGTTAGCCACAGCACCCATGATCTTCATGAAGGTTCTAGGGACCCTTCTGGCGGTTCTCAGGCCGCGAGGTATTGCAGTGGTGCCTTATCTTGACGATATTCTGATCCAGGCGTCGTCTTACCATCTGACAAAATCTCATACAGACATGGTTCTGTCCTTTCTGAGGACTCACAGGTGGAAGGTGAATCTAGAAAAGAGTTCATTAATTCCACAGACCAGGGTTCCCTTCCTGGGAACTCTAAAAGATTCTATATCCATGAAAATTTTCTTGACAGAGGTCAGAAAGTTAAAGATTCTGAATACATGCTGAGCCCTTCAGTCCAATCCTCTGCCATCAGTGGCTCAGTGCATGGAGGTAATTGGAATGATGGTGGCGGCAATGGACATCATTCCGTTTGCTCGTTTTCATCTCAGACCACTACAACTGAGCATGCTCAGGCAGTGGAATGGAGATTATGCAAATTTGTCTCCTCAGATAGATCTGGATCAGGAGACAAGAGACTCTCTTCTTTGGTGGTTGTCGCCGGATCATCTGTCCCAAGGGACATGCTTCCGCAGACCCTCATGGGTGATAGTGACAACGGACGCCAGCCTTCTAGGTTGGGGTGCAGTCTGGAATTCCCTGAAGGCTCAGGGTGTGTTGACTCGGTCAGAGTCTCTACTTCCAATCAATATTCTGGAATTGAGAGCAATATTCAATGCGCTTCAGGCTTGGCCTCAGTTGGCTTCGGCCAAATTCATCCGTTTTCAGTCGGACAACATCACGACTGTGGCTTACATCAATCATCAGGGAGGAACAAGGAGTTCCTTAGCGATGACAGAAGTATCCAAGATAATTCGGTGGGCGGAGGCTCACTCTTGTTATCTGTCAGCAATCTACATCCCAGGAGTGGACAACTGGGAAGCTGACTTTTTAAGCAGACAGACATTTCATCTGGGGGAGTGGGAAGTCCATCCGGAGGTCTTTGCCACCCTGATTCTCAGATGGGGCAGGCCAGAATTGGATCTGATGGCGTCTCGTCAAAATGCAAAGCTCCCAAGATACTGATCCAGGTCAAGGGATCCTCAGGCCGAACTGATAGATGCCTTGGCAGTGCCTTGGTCGTTCAACCTAGCTTATGTGTTTCCACCATTTGCTCTCCTTCCCCGGGTGATTGCTCGGATCAAACAGGAGAGGGCTTCAGTAATTCTAATCGCGCCTGCCTGGCCTTGCAGGACTTGGTATGCCGATCTAGTGGACATGTCCTCTCTGCCGCCGTGGAAGCTTCCATTGAGGCATGACCTTCTCATTCAGGGACCCTTCCAACACCCGAATCTAGTTTCTATGCAACTGACTGCTTGGAGATTGAACGCTTGATTTAACTTAAGCGGGGGGTTCTCTGATTCGGTCATTGATACTTTGATTCAGGCACATAAGCCTGTTACTAGAAAGATCTACCATAAGATATGGCGTAAATATCTTTATTGGTGCAAATCCAAGGGCTACTCATGGAGTAGAGTTAGGATTCCCAGGATTCTGTCTTTTCTTCAAGAAGGATTGGAGAAAGGATTATCAGCAAGTTCCTTAAAGGGACAAATCTCTGCTTTGTCAATTTTACTACACAAGCGTTTGGCAGATGTTCCAGATAGTCAGTCTTTTTGTCAGGCTCTAACCAGAATCAAGCCTGTGTTTAGACCAATTGCTCCACCTTGGAGTTTGAATTTAGTTCTTAATGTTCTTCAAGGGGTTCCGTTTGAACCCATGCATTCCATAGATATTAAGTTGTTATCTTGGAAGGTTTTATTTTTGGTTGCTATTTCTTCTGCTCGTAGAGTTTCTGAGCTTTCAGCGTTACAATGTGACTCGCCTTATCTTATCTTCCATTCTGATAAGGTGGTTTTACGTACCAAACCTGGTTTCCTTCCTAAGGTTGTTTCTAATAAGAATATTAATCAGGAAATTGTTGTTCCTTCATTATGTCCTAATCCTTCTTCTAAGAAGGAGCGTCTGCTGCATAACTTGGACGTGGTTCGTGCCCTGAAGTTTTACTTGCAGGCGACTAAGGAATTTCGTCAATCATCTTCATTATTTGTTGTTTTTTCTGGAAAGCGTAGGGGCCAGAAAGCTACGGCTACCTCTTTCTTTTTGGCTGAAGAGTATCATCCGTCTGGCATATGAGACTGCTGGACAGCAGCCTCCTGAAAGAATTACGTCTCATTCTACTTGGGCTGTGGCTTCCTCATGGGCATTTAAAAAACTATGCTTCTGTTGAACAGATTTGCAAGGCTGCAACTTGGTCGTCTCTTCACACTTTTTCCAAATTTTACAAATTTGATACTTTTGCTTCTTTTGAGGCTGGTTTTGGGAGAAAGGTTCTTCAAGCAGTGGTGCCTTCCGTTTAGGTTCCTGTCTTGTCCCTCCCTTTCATCCGTGTCCTATAGCTTTGGTATTGTATCCCATAAGTAAGGATGAAATCCGTGGACTCGTCATATCTTGTAAAAGAAAAGGAAATTTATGCTTACCTGATAAATTTATTTCTTTTACGATATGACGAGTACACGGCCCACCCTGTTATTTCTAAGACAGGTATTTATTTATTTATTTTTGTTAAACTTCAGTCACCTCTGCACCTTTGGCTTTTCCTTTCTCTTCCTAACTTCGGTCGAATGACTGGAGTGGGAGGGAAGGGAGGAGCTATATATACAGCTCTGCTGTGGTGCTCTTTGCCACTTCCTGCTGACCAGGAGGCGTAATCCCATAAGGATGAAATCCGTGGACTCGTCATATCGTAAAAGAAATAAATTTATCAGGTAAGCATAAATTTCCTTTTTATAATATCTGATACTTACATTATTAATGGAATTTTTGTAGGTTAAATTCAGAATAATCATTTTTGTAATTTCTATGTTTGACATGTTAACATTAGTGTAATTGTATGTAATTAGAATGTGTTTGACAAACTAATTACACATACAGCTGGCAAGACTGAATGCATTTCTATGCTATTGTGTATAGCTTAGTAACCATTTAAATTTTCATCTGATTTTGGTAATGTCTGCACTGATTTTGTTTTGTATAAGGGAAAAAAGTGTTTCAGATTTCCGAGCCCCTAAATATGTCACTGTCATTAGTACACTTTAGTCCTAGCAGGGACTAATCCCATAAACATGTCACTGTCATTAGTACACTTTAGTCCTAGCAGGTACTGAGCACATAAACATGTCACTGTCATTAGGACACTTTAGTCCTAGCAGGGACTGAGCCTATAAACATGGTACTGTCATTAGTACACTTTAGTCCTAGCAGGGACTGAGCCTATAAACATGTTACTGTCATTAGTACAGTTTGGTCCTAGCAGGGACCTAGCCTATAAACATGTTACTGTCATTAGTACAGTTTGGTCCTAGCAGGGACTGAGCACATAAACATGTCACTGTCATTAGTACACTTTAGTCCTAGCAGGGACTGAGCATATAAACATGTCACTGTCATTAGTACACTTTAGTCCTAGCAGGGACTGAGCATATAAACATGTCACTGTCATTAGTACACTTTAGTCCTAGCAGGAACTGAGCCCATAAACATGTTACTGTCATTAGTACACTTTAGTCCTAGCAGGGACTAATCCCATAAACATGTCACTGTCATTAGTACACTTTAGTCTTAGCAGGGATTACTCCCATAAACATGTCACTGTCATTAGTACACTTTAGTCCTAGCAGGTACTGAGCACATAAACATGTCACTGTCATTAGTACACTTTAGTCTTAGAAGGGACTGAGCCTATAAACATGTTACTGTCATTAGTACAGTTTGGTCCTAGCAGGGACTAATCCCATAAACATGTCACTGTCATTAGTACACTTTAGTCTTAGCAGGGACTGAGCACATAAACATGTCACTGTCATTACACTTTAGTCCTAGCAGGGACGGAGCACATAAACATGTCACTGTCATTAGTACACTTTAGTCCTAGCAGGAACTGAGCCTATAAACATGTCACTGTCATTAGTACACTTTAGTCCTAGCAGGGACTGAGCCCATAAACATGTCACTGTCATTAGTACACTTTAGTCCTAGCAGGGACTGAGCCCATAAACATGTCACTGTCATTAGTACACTTTAGTCCTAGCAGGGACTAAGCCCATAAACATATCACTGTCATTAGTACACTTTAGTCCTAGCAGGGACTGAGCCCATAAACATGTCACTGTCATTAGGACACTTTAGTCCTAGCAGGGACTGAGCCTATAAACATGTTACTGTCATTAGTACAGTTTGGTCCTAGCAGGGACCTAGCCTATAAACATGTTACTGTCATTAGTACAGTTTGGTCCTAGCAGGGACTGAGCACATAAACATGTCACTGTCATTAGTACACTTTAGTCCTAGCAGGGACTGAGCCTATAAACATGTTACTGTCATTAGTACAGTTTGGTCCTAGCAGGGACCTAGCCTATAAACATGTTACTGTCATTAGTACAGTTTGGTCCTAGCAGGGACTGAGCACATAAACATGTCACTGTCATTAGTACACTTTAGTCCTAGCAGGGACTGAGCATATAAACATGTCACTGTCATTAGTACACTTTAGTCCTAGCAGGAACTGAGCCCATAAACATGTTACTGTCATTAGTACACTTTAGTCCTAGCAGGGACTAATCCCATAAACATGTCACTGTCATTAGTACACTTTAGTCTTAGCAGGGACTGAGCCTATAAACATGTTACTGTCATTAGTACAGTTTGGTCCTAGCAGGGACTAATCCCATAAACATGTCACTGTCATTAGTACACTTTAGTCTTAGCAGGGACTGAGCACATAAACATGTCACTGTCATTACACTTTAGTCCTAGCAGGGACGGAGCACATAAACATGTCACTGTCATTAGTACACTTTAGTCCTAGCAGGAACTGAGCCTATAAACATGTCACTGTCATTAGTACACTTTAGTCCTAGCAGGGACTGAGCCCATAAACATGTCACTGTCATTAGTACACTTTAGTCCTAGCAGGGACTGAGCCCATAAACATGTCACTGTCATTAGTACACTTTAGTCCTAGCAGGGACTAAGCCCATAAACATATCACTGTCATTAGTACACTTTAGTCCTAGCAGGGACTGAGCCCATAAACATGTCACTTTCATTAGTACACTTTAGTCCTTGCAGGGACTGAGCCCATAAACATGTCACTGTCATTAGTACACTTTAGTCCTAGCAGGGACTGAGTCTATAAACATGTCACTGTCATTAGTACAGTTTGGTCCTAGCAGGGACCTAGCCTATAAACATGTTACTGTCATTAGTACAGTTTGGTCCTAGCAGGGACTGAGCACATAAACATGTCACTGTCATTAGTACACTTTAGTCCTAGCAGGGACTGAGCCTATAAACATGTTACTGTCATTAGTACAGTTTGGTCCTAGCAGGGACCTAGCCTATAAACATGTTACTGTCATTAGTACAGTTTGGTCCTAGCAGGGACTGAGCACATAAACATGTCACTGTCATTAGTACACTTTAGTCCTAGCAGGGACTGAGCATATAAACATGTCACTGTCATTAGTACACTTTAGTCCTAGCAGGAACTGAGCCCATAAACATGTTACTGTCATTAGTACACTTTAGTCCTAGCAGGGACTAATCCCATAAACATGTCACTGTCATTAGTACACTTTAGTCTTAGCAGGGACTGAGCCTATAAACATGTTACTGTCATTAGTACAGTTTGGTCCTAGCAGGGACTAATCCCATAAACATGTCACTGTCATTAGTACACTTTAGTCTTAGCAGGGACTGAGCACATAAACATGTCACTGTCATTACACTTTAGTCCTAGCAGGGACGGAGCACATAAACATGTCACTGTCATTAGTACACTTTAGTCCTAGCAGGAACTGAGCCTATAAACATGTCACTGTCATTAGTACACTTTAGTCCTAGCAGGGACTGAGCCCATAAACATGTCACTGTCATTAGTACACTTTAGTCCTAGCAGGGACTGAGCCCATAAACATGTCACTGTCATTAGTACACTTTAGTCCTAGCAGGGACTAAGCCCATAAACATATCACTGTCATTAGTACACTTTAGTCCTAGCAGGGACTGAGCCCATAAACATGTCACTTTCATTAGTACACTTTAGTCCTTGCAGGGACTGAGCCCATAAACATGTCACTGTCATTAGTACACTTTAGTCCTAGCAGGGACTGAGTCTATAAACATGTCACTGTCATTAGTACACTTTAGTCCTAGCAGGGACTGAGCACATAAACATGTCACTGTCATTAGTACACTTAAGTCCTAGCAGGGACTGAGCCTATAAACATGTCACTGTCATTAGTACACTTAAGTCCTAGCAGGGACTGAGCCTATAAACATGTCACTGTCATTAGTACACTTTAGTCCTAGCAGGGACTGAGCCTATAAACATGTCACTTTTATTAGTACACTATCCTTATAATCACCAAAGATTTCTGAATTATTTTACATGGTATTTCTCTACAGCAATCTCAGACGCTTGAGCCTTGGAAACTGTACACAACCGTTTCTCTTCTCTTGGGTTTGGATATTATAACTCTGGGCATCTGGCAAATTGTGGATCCTTTACAGCGCACTATTGAAGTAAGATATGAGAGAAAACAATGTAAGGACGAGGATATCAATAAAACCTCATAGAGAATATAAAAGGAGTAGATATGTCATCTGCCAAAATAGATATTAATAAGAATAATTGTGGTTAGTTCTAGCACAGCTGACACGGCCCTAATTGACTTGCGGTTCTTTTATTATTAACCAGGTTATAGGAATTGATTTTATTGTCCTTGGAAAGGATGAATGTGCGTTGGCTCTGCCTAGATTCGAACTTGCCTTGCATAGATTCTGAGGCTGATGTACTCAGATTTAAATGAACACAAAACCAGTATAAATAAAAACACAGCATATGTATTTGAAATATAATATAAGACAAATTCCTCTTGTGTGTGTGTGTGAGAGAATGTAACCAAAAAGTAAAAGCGAACGGAAAGAGCGCTAATATAGCTCCTATATGGGAGCCAAAAAGCTAAAGGTGGGATCTATAGGGTTAGCCAATTAGGAAATAAAAAGAATGACTATTTATTGGTAAATGTGAGGTATGGGTGACCTCCTATATCATGATATAACAATTGTACACAGATAAAATTACACAGGATAATACAAATAAAATACAATATAATACAATTAGATCCTGTGCGTGATCTAGGAGAGACACCTAGATCTATACATGTATCAGATCTGTACAGGATGTATCCTATAATTTATCTAAAATCCAGAGGGTCTCCTCAGTGAAGAGAATACGCTGAGTTCTTTAAGACCAATAGGGATGCGTTATATAAAAAACCATATAGTACAAAATATTACAGAATGCATAACATATGTAAATCCATGTTAAAATGTCCAAATAAATGTCCAAAGAGAATCCCGAGAAAAATATCTAGAAAAAATAATAATAATATCTTGATGTGAAGAAAAAAACAAAAATATAGTGTGTCCATAAAATGGTGTTGATAAAAAATCTATACTGATCGAAAAAATTGAACATTGTGTTAAAAAAACAAATGGTGTACACCTTAAAAAATAAAAATGCAGTGAAAAGAGATACAAGAAAAAAAATATATTCAATATATTCAATCGTGGATCATAAAAAAGTGGAAATATATAAGTGAATATCCTATTAGTGATAATAATCCTGATTGGTGATGATCCTCAAATGTGTGGTAAAGAGGGTCTTCTAAATAATGTGTGTCGATCTCCTATAAAAGATAAAATATATAGTGCAATAACGCTACTAGTATTTTAAAAAATAGGTATTGGGCTTACCAGTGTAAAATAAACCTGAGCCCTGGTATCAGAAATGGTCGTCTACGCGTTTCGGTCCTCACCAGGACCTTTCTCAAAACTTATACCGGCTGTAACCGGATGTTTCCTTATAAGGGGTCTTTTGGCCAATTGTGGGGCTTCAAACAGGTGCCAAATGTCCCTCTCCAAAACCGGAAGTGGTTGTGTGTCTTATCACATCCGGTTTCTTTGTGTCGTCTCAAACCGTAAATCGTCATTTTAATGACGTCATATCCGGTTGTCATTGATTCCGGTTGGGATCTTTCTGGTTGTGTATTTCCGGGCTTATGTTTACTTTTTAGTTTTCAAGAGGGGAAAGCTTTCATATTTAAAATATATATATATGCGTAAGCTATATTTATGACTAGGATGTCTATATAGATGTCTAGCCTAGTTATTTGTTTACATTCTGGAGCTTACCATTCAATGTGGAGTGCTTATTAAGCACACACTGTGAGGCCTATGTATCAAAGGTCTTGTGGACCTGATCCGACAGTGCGGATCAGGTCCGCAAGACCTCGCTGAATGCGGAGAGCAATACGCTCTCCGTATTCAGCATTGCACCAGCAGCTCACAAGAGCTGCTGGTGCAACGCTGCCCCCTCAGACTCGCGGCCACCAGCAGGGAGGTGTCAATCAACACGATCGTACTTGATCGGGTTGAATTGTGGCGATTCCTGTCCGCCTGCTCAGAGCAGGCGGACAGGGTTATGGAGCAGCGGTCTTTTGACCGCTGCTTCATAACTGCTGTTTCTGGCGAGTCTTCAGACTCGCCAGAAACACGGGCCCACAAGCTCCATACGGAGCTTGATTAATGGGCCTCTATATTTCTATTATACTATATAACATATCTTTATTTCAAATTGCAATCCAGCCTCCTTTGTTACAATTATTGTTCTAATTAAATAAGTATGGGTTCCTCTATAGCATAAACCTGAGTCCGGGGTTGGTATCAGAGTACTACATGCGTGTATTCACGACATCCATATAGACACCCTAGTCATAAATATAGCTTACACATATATATTTTAATTATGAAAGCTTTCCCCTCTTGAAAACGAAAGTAAACATAAGCCAGGAAATACGCAACCGGAAAAATCCCAACCGGAATCAATGACAACCGGATATGACGTCATTAAAATGACGATTTCCGGTTTGAGACGACACAGAGAAACCAGATGTGATAAGACACACAACCACTTCCGGTTTCGGAGAGGGACATTTGGCGCCTGTTTGAAGCCCCACAATTGGCCAAAAGACCCCTTATAAGGAAACATCTGATTACAGCCGGTGTTCTGTTAAGGGACCGAACTTTTTAAAAGAGCGAACCATGTCACTTCCTGTGACGTTACATCAGCTGTTGTACACATTTTGCCCCTAATGCGCATGCATGCTAGCATCATCACATATCTGGCCGCATACGTCACTGTGAAACTATTTACACTTGTGAAATTGAGAAGCCTTTCTATAGCGCATGTGTGGGATTTTCTATTATCACAAATGGGGGGGTTTTATGGAATGCTGTTTATTGGTCCCTGCATGACAAACAGCCACTCGGCTATCGCCACTGCTTGTGTTGGAAGATCCATTTTTCAATGTCGTATTTTTTATCCTTAAATTTATATCGGTTTTACACTATAATTCACATATTTGGCTGTTTGTCATGCAGGGACCAATAAACCAGCGTTCCATAAACCCCCCATTTGTGATAGAAAATCCCACACATGCGTTATAAAAAGGCTTCTCAATTTCACAAGTGAAAATAGTTTCACATTGACATATGCGGCCAGGTATGTGATGACGCTGGCACGCATGCGCATTATGGGCAAAATGTGTACAACAGCTGATGTAACGTCACAGGAAGTGACATGGTTCGCTCTTTTGAAAAGTTTGGTCCCTTAACAGAACACCGGTATCAGTCTTGAGTCCTGGTGAGGACTGAAATGCATAGACGACCATTGCTGATACCACGGCTCAGGTTTATTTTACATTGGTAAGCCCAATACCTTTTTTTTAAACTACTAGTAGCGTTGTTGCACTATATATTTTATCTTTTATAGGAGATCGACACACATTATTTAAAAGACACATCACTTAGAAGACCCTCTTTACCACACATTTGAGGATCATCACCAATCAGGATTATTATCACTAATAGGATATTCACTTATATATTTCCACTTTTTTATGATCCACGATTGTATATATATCGAATATATTTTTTTTCTTGTATAATTTTTTTTCTTGTATCTCTTTTCACTGCATTTTTATTTTTTAAATTGTACACCATTTGTTTTTTAACACACTTTTCAATTTTTTCAATCAGTATACATTTTTTATCAACACCATTTTATGGACACACTATATTTTTTTGCTTTTTTCTTCACATCGAGATATTATTATTATTTTTTCTAGATTTTTTTCTCGGGACTCTCTTTGGACATTTATTTGGACATTTTAACATGGATTTACATATGTTATGCATTCTGTAATATTTTGTACCATATGGTTTTTTATATAACGCATCCCTATTGGTCTTAAAGAACTCAGCGTATTTTCTCCACTGGATTTTAGATTAATTATAGAATACATCCTGTGCAGATCTGATACATGTATAGATCTAGGTGTCTCTCCTAGATCACGCACAGGATCTAATTGTATTATATTGTATTTTATTTGTATTATCCTGTGTAATTTTATCTGTGTACAATTGTTATATCATGATATATGAGGTCACCCATACCTCACTTTTACCAATAAATAGTCATTCTTTTTATTTCCTAAGTGGCTTACCCTATAGATCCCACCTTTAGCTTTTTGGCTCCCATATAGGAGCTATATTAGTGCTCTTTCCATTCGCGTTTATTTTTGGTAATATATATGAGATCTGGTTGAGAGATCTTGCTTTTGGGAGGAGCTTGTGTGGCTGCATTTGGCGCTGTGGATATCTATTTGTGTGAGAGAATGTGTAAGAGTGTGAGAAAGTGTGTGTGACTGTGTGTAAGTGTCTTCGTGAGTGAGAGTGTGTGTGTCTTTGTGATTGTCAATTTCTTTCTGTGTGTGAAAAAGTGAGTTTATTTGTGTGTGTGAGAGAGAATGTGTGTAAGAGTATGTGTTAGTGTATGGGAGAAAGTGTATGTGTGTGTGTAAGTGTTAGTGTCTTTGTGTGTGGGAGAGAGAAGGAGTATGTGTGAAAGAGTGTGAGAGAAAGTGTGTGTGTAAGTGTTAGTGTCTTTGTGTGTGTGTGACAGAGGAGTACAGTATGTGTGTGTGAGCGTGTGTGTGTGTGTAAGAGCGTTAGTGTCTTTGTATGTTTGAGATAGGAGTGTGTGTGTAAATGTTAGTGTCTTTGTGTGTGTGATAGGGAATGTGTGTAAGAGTGGGTGTTAGTATGTGAGATAGTGTGTGGGTGTAAGTGTTAGTGTCTTTGTGTGTGGGAGAGAAAAGGAGTATATGTGTAAGAGTGTGTGTTAGTGTGTGAGAGAAGGTGTGTGTGTGTAAGAGTGTTAGTGCCTTTGTGTGTATGAGAGAGGAGTGTGTGTGTGTAAGAGTGTGAGTTAGTGTGCGACAGTGTGTGTATGTAAGAGTGTTAGTGTCTTTGTGTGTGTGAGAGAGGAGTATGTGTGTAAGAGTGTGTGTTAGTGTGTGAGAGAGAGTGTGTGTGAGAGAGAGGAGTATGTGTGTAAGTATGTGTTAGTGTGTGAGAGAAAGTGTGTGTCTGTAAGAGTGTTAGTGTCTTTGTGTGTGTGAGAGAGGAGTATGTGTGTAAGTATGTGTGAGTGTGTGAAAGAAAGTGTGTGTCTGTAAGAGTGTTAGTGTCTTTGTGTGTGTGAGAGAGGAGTATGAGTGTAAGAGTATGTGTTAGTGTGTGAGAGAAAGTGTGTGTGTAAGAGTGTTAGTATCTTTGTGTGTGAGAGTGAGAGTGTGTGTGTGGTAGTGTGTGAGGGTGTGAATATCTATGTGCGAGTTTGTGTTTATGTGCTATTATAGATAGTGTGTTGATGTTTGATGTGCTGTGAACGGCACAAGACTGTTCGGGTTTTGGCCTAAACTAAAGGTAGCAATCCTTATTGGCTGTTAACATTGTAAAACAAACAATATATGAACAAAGAAGAAAATAGATAGAAACGTAAATATTGACTGCAGATAAGAGCCATAGGCCCATCAAGTCTGCCCAATATTTCCTAAAAGTATAAACGTATCTAGTTTGTATCATAGCCTTATGCTTATCCCAGGCATTAGTTAGTACATAGGATAGCCTTATGCTTATCCCAGTCACTAATTAGTATGTAGGATAGCCTTATGCTTATCCCAGGCATTAATAAGTATGTAGGATACCCTTATGTTTATCCCAGGCATTAATAAGTATGTAGGACAGCCTTATGCTTATCTCAGGCATTAATTAGTATGTGGGATAGCCTTATGTTTATCCCAGGCATTAATACGTATGACGGAAAGCCTTATGCTTATCCCAGGCATTAATAAGTATGTAGGACAGCCTTATGCTTATCCCAGGCATTAATAAGTATGTAGGATAGCCGTATGCTTATCCCAGGCATTAATAAGTATGTAGGATAGCCTTATGTTTATCCCAGGCATTAATAAGTATGTAGGATAGCCGTATGCTTATCCCAGGCATTAATAAGTATGAAGGAAAGAAAGCCTTATGTTTATCCCAGGCATTAATAAGTATGTAGGATAACCTTACATTTATCCCAGGCATTAATAAGTATGTAGGATATGCCTTATGTTTATCCCAGGCATTAATAAGTGTGTAGGATAGTCTTATGTTTATTCCAGGCATTAATAAGTATGTAGGCTAGCCTTACGTTTATCCCAGGCATTAATAAGTATGTAGGATAGCCTTATGTTTATCCCAGGCATTAATAAGTATGTAGGATAGCCTTACGTTTATCCCAGGCATTAATAAGTATGTAGGATAGCCTTACGTTTATCCCAGTCATTAATAAGTATGTAGGATAGCCTTTACGTTTATCCCAGGCATTAATAAGTATGTAGGATAGCCTTATGTTTATCCCAGGCATTAATAAGTATGTAGGATAGTCTTATGTTTATTCCAGGCATTAATAAGTATGTAGGATAGCCTTATGTTTATCACAGGCATTAATAAGTATGTAGGATAGCCGTATGCTTATCCCAGGCATTAATAAGTATGTAGGATAGCCTTATGTTTATCCCAGGCATTAATAAGTATGTAGGATAGCCTTATGTTTATCACAGGCATTAATAAGTATGTAGGATAGCCGTATGCTTATCCCAGGCATTAATAAGTATGTAGGATAGCCTTATGCTTATCCCAGGCATTAATAAGTATGTAGGATAGCCTTATGCTTATCCCAGGCATTAATAAGTATGTAGAATAGTCTTATGTTTATTCCAGGCATTAATAAGTATGTAGGATAGCCTTACGTTTATCCCAGGCATTAATAAGTATGTAGGATAGCCTTATGTTTATCCCAGGCATTAATAGGTATGTAGGATAGTCTTATGTTTATTCCAGGCATTAATAAGTATGTAGGATAGCCTTACGTTTATCCCAGGCATTAATAAGTATGTAGGATAGTCTTATGTTTATCCCAGGCATTAATAAGTATGTAGGATAGCCTTATGTTTATCCCAGGCATTAATAAGTATGTAGGATAGTCTTATGTTTATCCCAGGCATTAATAAGTATATAGGATAGCCTTATACTTATCCCAGGCATTAATAAGTATGTAGGATAGCCTTATGTTTATCCCAGGCATTAATAAGTTTGATGTGCTGTGAACGGCACAAGACTGTTCGGGTTTTGGCCTAAACTAAAGGTAGCAATCCTTATTGGCTGTTAACATTGTAAAACAAACAATATATGAACAAAGAAGAAAATAGATAGAAACGTAAATATTGACTGCAGATAAGAGCCATAGGCCCATCAAGTCTGCCCAATATTTCCTAAAAGTATAAACGTATCTAGTTTGTATCATAGCCTTATGCTTATCCCAGGCATTAGTTAGTACATAGGATAGCCTTATGCTTATCCCAGTCACTAATTAGTATGTAGGATAGCCTTATGCTTATCCCAGGCATTAATAAGTATGTAGGATACCCTTATGTTTATCCCAGGCATTAATAAGTATGTAGGACAGCCTTATGCTTATCTCAGGCATTAATTAGTATGTGGGATAGCCTTATGTTTATCCCAGGCATTAATACGTATGACGGAAAGCCTTATGCTTATCCCAGGCATTAATAAGTATGTAGGACAGCCTTATGCTTATCCCAGGCATTAATAAGTATGTAGGATAGCCGTATGCTTATCCCAGGCATTAATAAGTATGTAGGATAGCCTTATGTTTATCCCAGGCATTAATAAGTATGTAGGATAGCCGTATGCTTATCCCAGGCATTAATAAGTATGAAGGAAAGAAAGCCTTATGTTTATCCCAGGCATTAATAAGTATGTAGGATAACCTTACATTTATCCCAGGCATTAATAAGTATGTAGGATATGCCTTATGTTTATCCCAGGCATTAATAAGTGTGTAGGATAGTCTTATGTTTATTCCAGGCATTAATAAGTATGTAGGCTAGCCTTACGTTTATCCCAGGCATTAATAAGTATGTAGGATAGCCTTATGTTTATCCCAGGCATTAATAAGTATGTAGGATAGCCTTACGTTTATCCCAGGCATTAATAAGTATGTAGGATAGCCTTACGTTTATCCCAGTCATTAATAAGTATGTAGGATAGCCTTTACGTTTATCCCAGGCATTAATAAGTATGTAGGATAGCCTTATGTTTATCCCAGGCATTAATAAGTATGTAGGATAGTCTTATGTTTATTCCAGGCATTAATAAGTATGTAGGATAGCCTTATGTTTATCACAGGCATTAATAAGTATGTAGGATAGCCGTATGCTTATCCCAGGCATTAATAAGTATGTAGGATAGCCTTATGTTTATCCCATGCATTAATAAGTATGTAGGATAGCCTTATGTTTATCACAGGCATTAATAAGTATGTAGGATAGCCGTATGCTTATCCCAGGCATTAATAAGTATGTAGGATAGCCTTATGCTTATCCCAGGCATTAATAAGTATGTAGGATAGCCTTATGCTTATCCCAGGCATTAATAAGTATGTAGAATAGTCTTATGTTTATTCCAGGCATTAATAAGTATGTAGGATAGCCTTACGTTTATCCCAGGCATTAATAAGTATGTAGGATAGCCTTATGTTTATCCCAGGCATTAATAGGTATGTAGGATAGTCTTATGTTTATTCCAGGCATTAATAAGTATGTAGGATAGCCTTACGTTTATCCCAGGCATTAATAAGTATGTAGGATAGTCTTATGTTTATCCCAGGCATTAATAAGTATGTAGGATAGCCTTATGTTTATCCCAGGCATTAATAAGTATGTAGGATAGTCTTATGTTTATCCCAGGCATTAATAAGTATATAGGATAGCCTTATACTTATCCCAGGCATTAATAAGTATGTAGGATAGCCTTATGTTTATCCCAGGCATTAATAAGTATGTAGGATAGCCTTATGTTTATCCCAGGCATTAATACGTATGTAGGATAGCCTTATGTTTATCCCAAGCATTAATAAGTATGTAGGATAGCTTTATGTTTATCCCAGGAATTAATACGTATGTAGGATAGCCTTATGCTTATCCCAGGCATTAATAAGTATGTAAGATAGCCTTATGCTTATCCCAGGCATTAATAAATATGTAGGATAGCCTTCTGCTTATCCCAGGCATTAATACGTATGTAGGATAGCTTTATGTTTATCCTAGACATTAATAAGTATGTAGGATAGCCTTATGCTTATCCCAGGCATTAATAAGTATGTAGGATAGCCTTATGTTTATCCCAGGCATTAATAAGTATGTAGGATAGCCTTACGTTTATCCCAGGCATTAATAAGTATGTAGAATAGTCTTATGTTTATCCCAGGCATTAATAAGTATGTAGGATAGCCTTATACTTATCCCAGGCATTAATAAGTATGTAGGATAGCCTTATGTTTATCCCAGGCATTAATACGTATGTAGGATAGCCTTATGTTTATCCCAGGCATTAATAAGTATGTAGGATAGCTTTATGTTTATCCCAGGCATTAATACGTATGTAGGATAGCCTTATGCTTATCCCAGGCATTAATAAGTATGTAAGATAGCCTTATGCTTATCCCAGGCATTAATAAATATGTAGGATAGCCTTCTGCTTATCCCAGGCATTAATACGTAAGTAGGATAGCTTTATGTTTATTCCAGGCATTAGTTAGTATGTAGGATAGCCTTATGCTTATTCCAAGCGTTAATAAGTATGTAGGATACATACGTTTATCCCAGGCATTAATAAGTATGTAGGATAGCCTTATGCTTATCCCAAGAGTTAATAAGTATGTAGGATAGCCGTATGCTTATCCCAGGCATTAATACATATGTAGGATAGTCTTATGTTTATTCCAGGTATTAATAAGTATGTAGGATAGCCTTATGTTTATCCCAGGCATTAATAAGTATGTAGGATAGCCTTATGTTTATCCCAGGCATTAATAAGTATGTAGGATAGCCTTATGTTTATCCCAGGCATTAATAAGTATGTAGGATAGCCGTATGCTTATCCCAGGCATTAATAAGTATGAAGGATAGCCTTATGTTTATCCCAGGCATTAATAAGTATGTAGGATAGCCTTATGTTTATCCCAGGCATTAATAAGTATGTAGGATAGCCTTATGTTTATCCCAGGCATTAATAAGTATGTAGGATAGCCGTATGCTTATCCCAGGCATTAATAAGTATGAAGGATAACCTTTAAGCAACTTTCTAATTTACTCCTATTATCAATTTTTCTTTGCTCTCTTGCTATCTATATTTGAGAAAGAAGATATATAAGTTTTTTGGTTCAGACCTCTGGACAAGACTTTTTTTATTGGTGGATGAATTTATCCACCAATCAGCAAGGACAGCCCAGGTCGTTCACCAAAAATGGGCCGGCGTCTAAACTTACATTCTTGCATTTTAAATAAAGATACCAAGAGAATGAAGAAAATTTGATAATAGGAGTAAATTAGAAAGTTGCTTAAAATTGCATGCTCTATCTGAATCACGAAAGAAAAAATTTGGGTTCAGTGTCCCTTTAATAAGTATGTAGGATAGCCTTATGTTTATTCCAGGCATTAATTAGTATGTAGGATAGCCGTATGCTTATCCCAGGCCTTCATTAGTATGTAGGATAGCCTTATGCTTATCCCAGGCATTAATTAGTATGTAGGATAGCCTTATGCTTATCCCATGCATTAATAAGTATGTAGGATAGCCTTATGTTTATTCCAGGCATTAATTAGTATGTAGGATAGCTTTATGTTTATTCCAGGCATTAGTTAGTATGTAGGATAGCCTTATGCTTATCCCAGGCATTAATTAGTATGTAGGATAGCCTTATGCTTATCCCATGCATTAATAAGTATGTAGGATAGCCTTACGTTTATCCCAGGCATTAATAAGTATGTAGGATAGCCTTATGCTTATCCCAGGCATTAATAAGTATGTAGGATAGCCTTATGCTTATCCCAGGCATTAATAAGTATGTAGAATAGTCTTATGTTTATTCCAGGCATTAATAAGTATGTAGGATAGCCTTATGCTTATCCCAGGAATTAATAAGTATGTAGAATAGTCTTATGTTTATTCCAGGCATTAATAAGTATGTAGGATAGCCTTATGCTTATCCCAGGCATTAATAAGTATGTAGGATAGCCTTATGCTTATCCCAGGCATTAATAAGTATGTAGGATAGCCTTATGTTTATCCCAGGCATTAATGAGTATGTAGGATAGCCTTATGTTTATCCCAGGCATTAATAAGTATATAGGATAGCCTTATGTTTATCCCAGGCATTAATAAGTATGTAGGATAGCCTTATGCTTATCCCAGGCATTAATAAGTATGTAGGATAGCCTTATGCTTATCCCAGGCATTAATAAGTATGTAGGATAGCCTTATGCTTATCCCAGGCATTAATAAGTATGTAGGATAGCCTTATGCTTATCCCAGGCATTAATAAGTATGTAGGATAGCCTTATGCTTATCCCAGGCATTAATAAGTATGTAGGATAGCCTTATGCTTATCCCAGGCATTAATAAGTATGTAGGATAGCCTTATGCTTATCCCAGGCATTAATAAGTATGTAGGATAGCCTTATGTTTATCCCAGGCATTAATGAGTATGTAGGATAGCCTTATGTTTATCCCAGGCATTAATAAGTATATAGGATAGCCTTATGTTTATCCCAGGCATTAATAAGTATGTAGAATAGTCTTATGTTTATTCCAGGCATTAATAAGTATGTAGGATAGCCTTATGCTTATCCCAGGCATTAATAAGTATGTAGGATAGCCTTATGCTTATCCCAGGCATTAATAAGTATGTAGGATAGCCTTATGTTTATCCCAGGCATTAATGAGTATGTAGGATAGCCTTATGTTTATCCCAGGCATTAATAAGTATATAGGATAGCCTTATGTTTATCCCAGGCATTAATAAGTATGTAGGATAGCCTTATGCTTATCCCAGGCATTAATAAGTATGTAGGATAGCCTTATGCTTATCCCAGGCATTAATAAGTATGTAGGATAGCCTTATGCTTATCCCAGGCATTAATAAGTATGTAGGATAGCCTTATGCTTATCCCAGGCATTAATAAGTATGTAGGATAGCCTTATGCTTATCCCAGGCATTAATAAGTATGTAGGATAGCCTTATGCTTATCCCAGGCATTAATAAGTATGTAGGATAGCCTTATGCTTATCCCAGGCATTAAAGTGAATGTAAATTTTGATGCTAAAGTGCCCGGTTTTTAAAACTTCGATTAAAAACAGGGGCACTTTAATTCATAAAAATTTTCATTTCGGTGACGTCATTAGCGTGCGCCGGAGAAGCAGAATTGTTTGCTGCACGTGTAACATAGATGTCTCATATAATCTATCAGCCGCTACCTCCTGAAGAGGCAAAGTAAATAGGATTACAGCTTCACCCTCCAGAGAAAGCAGAATTGTTTGTCAATGCCTTCCTGAAGCGGAGTATGCCGAACCTGAGGAAGAAAACTCTCCAGGAGTGCTTGGAGAGGAAGGCGGTTGTTCTAGAGCACAGCTCCAAAAAGAAAAAGAAGAAACGGAGCAAATCTAAAGGTTTGTCTGCAAAGCAAAAGCGAGAGATGAGGCTGTTTGACATTAAACCAGAGCAGCAGAAGTACGAGATGTTTGTGCCACTGCATGACCTGTGGAAGCAATACATCCGGGACTTGTGTAATGGGCTCCGGCCTGATGCTCAGCCCCAGATGATTCAGAATAAACTGCTGAAGGCTGATCTGCACGGAGCACAAATCATGGTCACAAAATCAAAATGCCCATCCTATGTAGGGCTGACTGGAATCATTTTACAGGAAACTAAATTTGTATTTAAGATAATCACTAAAGAAGATAAACTGAAAGTTGTTCCCAAGTTAAACTGCGTCTTTACTCTGGAAATTGACGGATTTATATCGCACATCTATGGAAGCAAACTGCAGATGAGATCCAGCGAGCGATCTGCCAAGAAATTCAAAGGCAAAGGAAGCATAGACTTGTAACCTTATGTGTAACATACAGAGACTGCTCTGAGACATCACTGACTTCTATGGAGATGGGTGAAAACCTCAGAGAAATAGCACTAAGTGATTAACAGTAAAGCAGTTTATTTCGTGTCTGCTGGAATAGAGTGATGATGAAACTTCCTTACATCTAATAAATCCCATGAGGACACAACATCCTGAACCATTAAACTGCTGCCTTACCCTGTGATGTCATTAAAATGTTTGGAATATAAGATGTTTGTGTTATAACCAGAGGTTTAAGCGTTGAAATATACTGATCAAATGAGATTGACGACACAACTAAAATGACAGCTAATGGCTGAAGCCATTGGTACTCGTTAAATAAGCTATAGCTAATGGAGCAAGATGTCTTTAAGGATTGTGTGTGTGTGTTTTTGTTTATGCACAGTGATGAGGTTTGGTGTTCATATGGTTTTGAGAGTTCTACTTATTTGTTTTTTACATTACCACCCCCCAAGTTTGGAAAGAACAAACTTCAAACAATTTATTATTATTTTTTCTTTTATGATGACCTATTTCTAGAAATGTATGGAATACAAATAAGTTTAAATGTTCAGAATGTGTCTGCAATTAAACATTCTAGCAAAAAAACAAATGTTATTTAAAGTGAATAGGGTTGTGTACTGTGGTCTCTCAGCACCCCAACTTCAAGGCATTCTCACTGCACCAGTTAACCTTTAATTAAACCTAACCCCAACTGATTTCACCTCATTACACAACCTCTCCCCAAAAAAAAAAAAAAAAAAAAAAAAAAAAATTTCATTTCACTCCTGTTGTGAAAAAAAAACTTACCTTTTAATCTTCATAGCAGCTCCAGCTTCCTCCACCTGTTTCAAAGCCTCTTCCTGGGTCTAAAATGAGGCATCGGCTTCCTCCAATCACAGCAGTGAATCAGACACTGAATCCCCCGGGGGGGAAGCTGTGATTGGAGAATGACCTATCAATCATTTCTGACATCAGAAATGGCTTGTGAGACCGGAGAAAGCTGGAGCTGCTGTGAAGTTTAAAAGGTAAGTTTTTTGTCACAACAGGAGTGAAATGTAAATTTTTATGAATTAAAGTGCCCCTGTTTTTAATCAAAGTTTTAAAAACCGGGCACTTTAGCATCAAAATTTACATTCACTTTAATAAGTATGTAGGATAGACTTATGCTTATCCCAGGCATTAATAAGTATGAAGGAAAGAAAGCCTTATTCTTATCCCAGGCATTAATAAGTATGTAAGATAGCCTTATGTTTATCCCAGGCATTAATAAGTATGTAGGACAGCCTTATGCTTATCCCAGGCATTAATAAGTATGTAGGATAGCCTTATGTTTATCCCAGGCATTAATAAGTATGTAGGATAGCCTTATGTTTATCCCAGGCATTAATAAGTATGTAGGATAGCCTTATGCTTATCCCAGGCATTAATAAGTATGTAGGATAGCCTTACGTTTATCCCAGGCATTAATAAGTATGTAGGATAGCCTTATGTTTATCCCAGGCATTAATAAGTATGTAGGATAGCCTTATGTTTATCCCAGGCATTAATACGTATGTAGGATAGCCTTATGTTTATTCCAGGCATTAATTAGTATGTAGGATAGCCGTATGCTTATCCCAGGCCTTCATTAGTATGTAGGATAGCCTTATGCTTATCCCAGGCATTAATTAGTATGTAGGATAGCCTTATGCTTATCCCATGCATTAATAAGTATGTAGGATAGCCTTATGTTTATTCCAGGCATTAATTAGTATGTAGGATAGCTTTATGTTTATTCCAGGCATTAGTTAGTATGTAGGATAGCCTTATGCTTATCCCAGGCATTAATTAGTATGTAGGATAGCCTTATGCTTATCCCATGCATTAATAAGTATGTAGGATAGCCTTACGTTTATCCCAGGCATTAATAAGTATGTAGGATAGCCTTATGCTTATCCCAGGCATTAATAAGTATGTAGGATAGCCTTATGCTTATCCCAGGCATTAATAAGTATGAAGGAAAGAAAGCCTTATTCTTATCCCAGGCATTAATAAGTATGTAGGATAGCCTTATGCTTATCCCAGGCATTAATAAGTATGTAAGATAGCCTTATGTTTATCCCAGGCATTAATAAGTATGTAGGACAGCCTTATGCTTATCCCAGGCATTAATAAGTATGTAGGATAGCCTTATGTTTATCCCAGGCATTAACCCTTTAAGGACACAGCTTTCAGTTTGCTCAATTGTTTTATGACGGAAAAATTCCGTCATATGTCCTTAAGAGGTTAATAAGTATGTAGGGTAGCCTTATTCTTATCCCATGCATTAATAAGTATGTAGGATAGCCTTATGTTTATCCCAGGCATTAATAAATATGCAGAATAGCCTTATCCCAGGCATTAAAGGGACACTGAACCCATTTTTTTTCTTTTGTGATTCAGATAGAGCATGCAATTTTAAGCAACTTTCTAATTTACTCCTACTATCATTTTTTCTTTGTTCTCTTGCTATCTTTATTTGAAAAAGAAGACATCTAAGCTTTCTTCTACAAGATACGACGAGTCCACGGATTTTCCTTACTTGTGGGATATTATCCTCCTGCTAACAGGAAGTGGCAAAGAGCACCACAGCAGAGCTGTATATATAGCTCATCCCTTCCCCTCCACCCCCAGTCATTCTCTTTGCCTGTGTTATACTAGGAAGAGGTAAAGTGAGGTGTTAGTTTTATTTTCTTCAATCAAGAAGTTTTTTATTTTAAATGGTACCGGTGTGTACTATTTTCCTCAGGAGGTTATGGAAGAAGATTTCTGCCCTGAGGTTGATGATCTTAGCAGCTGTAACTAAGATCCACGTTGGTTCCCACAAGACTTCTGAAGGTAACACAAGAGACATCTTCAGTGTGGAGAACGGTTTCATGCTACAAGCAGCATTAAAGGGCCACTAAACCCAAAATTTTTCTTTCATGATTCAGATAGAGAATACAAATTTAAACAACATTACGATTTACTTCTATTATTTATTTTGCTTAATTTTTTAGATATCCTTATTTGAAAAAAAAGCAATGCACATGGGTGAGCCAATCACATGAGGCTTCTATGTGCAGCAACCAATCAGCAGCTACTGAACATATCTAGATATGCTTTTCAGCAAAGAATATCAAGAGAATAAAACAAATTAGATAATAGAAGTAAATTAGAAAGATGTTTACAAAAAAATTATCTTTCTAAATCATGAAAGAAAAAATGTGGGTATCATGGCCCTTTAAGGTATGTGCAGCCCTTTATTTCTGAGGAGACTTGATATATCAGAACTGGCTGGCATTTATTTCCCTGTAAGGGAATGGGGTAAGCAGTAGACCTGTTATACAGAGGGGTGTTACTGGAGTCCCTTGTTTTTATTTTTCTAAGTTGACATTATAAGGGCATTATATGACACTCTGGGAGAGGCAAAAAACGGTTGATGGAGTTTTTTATTTTTGTCAGATATCCAGTATGACTTACTGGGATGTGTTTGGGGTGTTTATTGTTCCACTTAGCTTGTGTGCAAAACCGCTTCACCATGCGGTTGTTTTTGGGCCTACTCCGGCATCGGCCATAAGGGGCGGGGCTTGTTTTCGCGCGCTCAGATGCGCACTTCCTTCTGACTAAGAAGCAGCAAGCAGTAACTCCGGTTGCTCCTGGACAGTGAATCTCTGGTCCGGAGTGGTGGCAAGTTATTTTGAAGTACCCTGGGTGCAGGGGGTATTTTGTCTGTAAACTGACATTTTTCTGATCTAAGTTACTTTATAGCTTTATTTCTCCCCTTACTACTGGGGTGCAGTAATTTTTTGATAAAACAACAAGTTTAAGTTAATTTTTGAGACAAATTAACGTTATTTAAGCAGTTTGGGAAAAATTGTTCACTTTTTATTTCTTAAAGGCGCAGTACACGTTTTTCAAAAATGTATTTAAAGCAATAAAGTGTTTAAAAGACTTCTGTGGTTATTACTAGTCTGTTCAACATGTCTGACATTGAGGAATTTCATTGTTCTATGTGTTTAGAAGCTATTGTGTACCTCTTGTACTGAAAGGGCCTTACATTGTAAAGACCATATTTTAGGTCAAGAAAGTGTGCCTAAGGATGATTCTCAGTCTAAAGAGAATCAGGATATGCCATCCAATTCTCCCCAAGTGTCACAACCTTTAACGCCCACACAAGCGACGCCAAGTACATCTAGTGCGTCTAATTCCTTTACTCTGCAGGAGATGGCTGCAGTTATGTCAACTACCCTTACAGAGGTATTATCTAAATTACCAGTGTTGCAGGGTAAACACAGTAAGTCAGGTATTAATGTGAATACTGAAACCTCTGATGCTTTATTAGCTATTTCCGATGTACCCTCAGAGTGTTCTGAGTTGGGGGTCAGGGAATTGCTGTCTGAGGGAGAGCTTTCAGACTCAGGGAATGTGTTACCTCAGACAGATTTGTACGTTACATCCTTTAACCCCTTAACGACCGAGGACGTGCAGGGTACGTCCTCAAAAAAAAGGCAGTTAATGCCTGAGAACGTACCCTGCACGTCCTCGGTGTGGAAAGCAGCTGGAAGCGATCCTGTTTGCTTCCAGATGCTTTCCGGTTATTGCAGTGATGCCTCGATATGGAGGCATCCTGCAATAACCTTTTGAAGCCATCCGATGCAGAGAGAGCCACTCTGTGGCCCTCTCTGCACCGGAGATCGGTGGCTTCCTTCGTTGGTGGGTGGGAGCAGTACCGGGAGGCGGGTGGCGGCCATCAATGGCCCTGGAGATGTGGAGGGGGGCGGGATCGTGGGCGGGGATGCCCGGGGGCGCGCACGGACGCGCGCGCGTGCACGGGAGGGCGGGGGCGGGCGCGTGCACGGGGAGGGAGCGGGTGGGAACCTCTACACTACAGAAAAAGGCAATCAGTTAAAAAAAAATACGATCAATGAGGTGGTGGGGGTTTGTGGTGGGGGGGGGGTGGGGGGTGTTTGGGGAAGCTACACTACAGAAAAAAAAAAACACTAAGGAAAAAAAAAAAAAAAAGCCCTTTTTTGTGCAAGCTGGGTACTGGCAGACAGCTGCCAGTACCCAAGATGGCCCCCAATAAGGCAGATAGGGAAGGGTTACAGAGCTGTTTTGGAGGGGATCAGGGAGGTTGGAGGTTGGAGGCTAAGGGGGGTCCTACACAGCAGAAGAATTATTTATTTTTTTTAAAAAAAACCTAAACCCCCCAAAAAGCTTTTATTTTAGTACTGGCAGACTTTCTGCCAGTACTTAAGATGGCGGGGACAATTGTGGGGTGGGGGAGGGAAGGGAGCTGTTTGGGAGGGATCAGGGGGTCTGATGTGTCAGGTGGGAGGATGATCTCTACACTAAAGATAAAATTAACCCTGCAAGCTCCCTACAAACTTCCTAATTAACCCCTTCACTGCTAGCCATAATACACGTGTGATGCGCAGCAGCATTTTGCGGCCTTCTAATTACCAGAAAGCAACGCCAAAGTCATATATATCTGCTATTTCTGAACAAAGGGGATCCGAGAGAAGCATTTACAACCATTTGTGCCATAATTGCACAAGCTGTTTGTAAATGATTTCAGTGAGAAACCTAAAATTGTGAAAAATGTAACGTTTTTTTTTTATTTGATCGCATTTGGCGGTGAAATGGTGGCATGAAATATACCAAAATGGGCCTAGATCAATACTTTGGGTTGTCTACTACACTACACTAAAGCTAAAATTAACCATACAAGCTCCCTAATTAACCCCTGCACTGCTGGGCATAATACATGTGTGGTGCGCAGCGGCATTTAGCGGCCTTCTAATTACCAAAAAGCAATGCCAAAGCCATATATGTCTGCTATTTCTGAACAAAGGGGATCCCAGAGAAGCATTTACAACCATTTGTGCCATAATTGCACAAGCTGTTTGTAAATAATTTCAGTGAGAAACCGAAAGTTTGTGAAAAAATTTGTGAAAAAGTGAACGATTTTTTGTATTTGATCGCATTTGGCGGTGAAATGGTGGCATGAAATATACCAAAATTGGCCTAGATCAATACTTTGGGATGTCTTCTAAAAAAAAATATATACATGTCCATTGATATTCAGGGATTCCTGAAAGATATTAGTGTTCCAATGTAACTAGCGCTAATATTGAAAAAAAGTAGTTTGGAAATAGCAAAATGCTACTTGTATTTATGGCCCTATAGCTTTCAAAAAAAGCAAAGAACATGTAAATATTTGGTATTTCTAAACTCAGGACAAAATTTAGAAACTATTTAGCATGTTTTCTTTTTGGTGGTTGTAGATGTGTAACAGATTTTGGGGGTCAAAGTTAAAAAAAGTGTGTTTTTTTCCATTTTTTCCTCATATTTTATAATTTTTTTTATAGTAAATTATAAGATATGATGAAAATAATGGTATTTTTAGAAAGTTAATTTAATGGCGAGAAAAACGGTATATAATATGTGTGGGTACAGTAAATGAGTAAGAGGGAAATTACAGCTAAACACAAACACTGCAAAAATGTAAAAATAGCCTTGGTCCCAAACGGACAGAAAATGGAAAAGTGCTGTGGTCATTAAGGGGTTAAATTTAAGCTTGAACACCTCCGCCTGTTACTTCGGGAGGTTTTAGCCACTCTCGATGATTATGACCCTATTGTGATACCACCAGAGAGATTTTGTAAGATGGACAAATATCTAGAGGTGCCTACTTACACCGATGTTTTTCCAGTTCCTAAAAGAATTTCGGAAATTATAAAAAAGGAATGGAATAGACCAGGTATACCGTTTTCTCCCCCTCCTAATTTTAAGAAAATGTTTCCCATATCAGACACCATTCGGGACTCGTGGCAAACGGTCCCTAAGGTAGAGGGAGCTATATCTACCCTGGCTAAGCGTACAACTATACTCTTTGAGGACAGTTGTGCTTTCAAAGACCCTATGGATAAAAAGTTAGAGGGTCTTCTAAAGAAATTATTTATTAATCAGGGTTTTCTTTTACAACCTACGGTCTGCATTGTTCCAGTAACTACTGCAGCAGCTTTTTGGTTTGAGGCTCTGGAAGAGTCTCTAAAGGTTGAGACTCCGTTAGATGACATTTTGGATAGAATTAAGGCTCTTAAGCTAGCTAATTCTTTCATTACTGATGCTGCTTTTCAAATTGCTAAATTAGCGGCGAAAAATGCAGGATTTGCTATTCTAGCGCGTCGAGCGTTATGGCTCAAATCTTGGTCCGCTGATGTGTCATCAAAAACTAAACTTTTAGCTATTCCCTTTAAAGGTAAGACCCTTTTCGGGCCTGAATTGAAGGAGATCATTTCTGACATTACTGGAGGCAAAGGCCATGCCCTACCTCAGGATAAGTCTGTTAAGATGAGGGGTAAACAAAATAATTTTCACTCCTTTCGGAATTATAAAGGAGGACCCTCTGCTTCCTCTTCCTCCACAAAGCAGGAAGGGAATTTTGCCCAATCTAAGTCAGTCTGGAGACCCAACCAGACTTGGAATAAAGGTAAACAATCCAAAAAGCCTGCTACTGCTACAAACACAGCATGAAGGGGCGGCCCCCGATCCGGGACTGGATCTAGTGGGTGGCAGACTTTCTTTCTTTGCTCAGGCTTGGGCAAGAGATGTTCAGGACCCCTGGGCGCTGGAAATCGTGACCCACGAGTATCAACTGGAATTCAAGGACTTTCTCCCAAGAGGGAGATTTCATCTTTCAAGATTATCTGTAGTCCAGAAAAAAAGAGAGGTGTTCTTACGCTGTGTAAAAGACCTCTATACCATGGGGGTAATTTGTCCTGTTCCAAAACCGGAACAGGGACAGGGGTTTTACTCAAATCTTTTCGTGGTTCCCAAAAAAGAGGGAACTTTCAGACCCATTTTAGATCTCAAGTGTCTAAACAAGTTTCTCAGAGTCCCATCGTTCAAGATGGAGACTATACGAACAATCTTACCAATGATCCAGGAGGGTCAATATATGACTACCGTGGATTTGAAGGATGCTTACCTTCATATTCCTATTCACAAGGATCATCATCAGTTTCTAAGGTTTGATTTCCTGGACAAACATTATCAGTTTGTGGCTCTTGCCTTCGGGTTGGCCACAGCACCCAGGATCTTCACAAAGGTTCTAGGGTAGCTTCTGGCGGTTCTCAGACCGCGAAGCATAGCAGTGGCGCCTTATCTGGACGATATTCTGATCCCGTCATCAACTTATCAACTGACAAAATCTCACACAACACAGTGTTGTCTTTCCTGAGAACTCACGGTTGGAAGGTGAACATAGAGAAGAGTTCACTAGTTCCACAGACAAGGGTTTCCTTCTTGGGAACTCTGATAGACTCGGTAGACATGAAAATATTCCTGACGGAGGTCAGGAAATCAAAGATTCTAAATACTTGCTGAGCACTTCAGTCCATTCCTCGGCCATCAGTGGCTCAGTGTATGGAGGTAATTGGATTAATGGTAGCGGCAATGGATATCATTCCGTTTGCTCGCTTTCATCTCAGACCACTGCAGCTGTGCATGCTCGGTCAGTGGAATGGGAATTATGCGGATTTATCTCCTCAGATAAATCTAGACCAGGAGACCAGAGACTCTCTTCTTTGGTGGTTGTTGCCGGATCATCTGTCCCAGGGGACTTGTTTCCGCAGACCCTCGTGGGTGATAGTGACAACAGACGCCAGCCTTCTGGGCTGGGGTGCAGTCTGGAATTCCCTGAAGGCTCAGGGTGTTTGGACTCAGGTGGAGTTTTCTACTTCCAATCAATATTCTGGAACTGAGAGCAATATTCAATGCGCTTCAGGCATGGCCTCAGTTGGCTTTGAACAAATTCATCAGATTCCTGTCAGACAACATCACGACTGTGGCATATATCAATCATCAGGGGGGAACAAGGATTTCCTTAGCAATTATAGAAGTATCCAAGATAATTCGATGGGCGGAGGCTCACTCTTGTTATCTGTCGGCAATTTACATCCCAGGAGTAGAGAACTGGGAAGCGGATTTTATAAGTCGACAGACCTTTCATCCGGGGGAGTGGGAACTCCACCCAGAGGTGTTTGCCTCACTGATTCTCCGATGGGGCAGACCGGAATTGGATCTGATGGCATCTCGACAGAATGCCAAACTTCCAAGATACGGATCCAGGTTGAGGGATCCTCAGGCCGAACTGATAGATGCCATGGCAGTGCCTTGGTCGTTCAGCCTAGCTTATGTGTTTCCATCATTTCCTCTCCTTCCACACTTGATTGCTCGAATCAAGCAGGAGAGAACTTCAGTAATCCTGATAGCGCCTGGGTGGCCACGCAGGACTTGGTATGCGGATCTAGTGGACATGTCCTCTCTGCCACTGTGGAAACTTCCTTTGAGACAGGACCTTCTCATTCAAGGTCCTTTCCAACATCCAAATCTAATTTCTCTGCAGCTGACTGCGTGGAGATTGAACACTTGATTTTATCGAAGCGAGGATTCTCTGATTCGGTCATCAATACTTTGATACAGGCTAGAAAGCCTGTCACTAGAAAGATCTATCATAAGATATGGCACAAATATCTTTATTGGTGTGAATCCAAGGGTTACTCATGGAGTAAAGTTAGGATTCCTAGGATTATGTCTTTTCTCCAAGAAGGATTGGAGAAAGGGTTATCAGCAAGTTCCTTAAAGGAACAAATTTCTGCTTTGTCTATTTTGTTTCACAAACGTTTGGCAGATGTGCCAGATGTTCAGTCTTTTTGTCAGGCTCTATCTAGAATTAAGCCTGTATTTAGACCTATTACTCCTCCCTGGAGTTTGAATTTAGTTCTTTGTGTTCTTCAAGGGGTTCCGTTTGAACCTATGCATTCCATAGATATTAAATTGTTATCTTGGAAAGTACTGTTTTTGGTTGCTATTTCTTCTGCTCGAAGAGTTTCTGAGCTTTCAGCATTACAGTGTGATTCGCCTTATCTCATTTTTCATTCTCATAAGGTGGTTTTACGTACTAAACCTGGATTTCTTCCTAAGGTTGTTTCAAATAAGAATATTAATCAGGAAATTGTTGTTCCTTCCTTGTGTCCTAACCCTTCTTCTAAGAAGGAGCGTATGTTGCATAATTTGGACGTGGTCCGTGCCTTAAAGTTTTACTTACAGGCAACTAAGGATTTCCGTCAATCATCTTCATTATTCATTGTTTATTCTGGAAAGCGTAGGGGTCAGAAAGCTACGGCTACCTCTCTTTCTTTTTGGCTGAGAAGTATCATCCGCCTGGCATATGAGACTGCTGGACAGCAGACTTCTGAAAGAATTACGTCTCATTCTACTAGGGCTGTGGCTTCCACATGGGCCTTTAAAAACGATGCATCTGTTGAACAGATTTGTAAGGCTGCGACTTGGTCGTCCCTTCATACTTTTTCCAAATTTTACAAATCTGATACTTTTGCTTCTTCTGAGGCTGTTTCTGGGAGGAAAGTTCTTCAAGCAGTGGTGCCTTCCGTTTAGGTTTCTGTCTTGTCCCTCCCTTTCATCCGTGTCCTGTTGCTTTGGCATTGTATCCCACAAGTAAGGATGAAATCCGTGGACTCGTCGTATCTTGTAGAAGAAAAGGAAATTTATGCTTACCTGATAAATTGATTTCTTCTACGATACGACGAGTCCACGGCCCTCCCTGTCAATTTTAGACAGATTATAGTTTCTTTATTATTTACAACTTCAGTCACCTCTGCACCTTTTAGCTTTTCCTTTCTCTTCCTATAACCTTCGGTCGAATGACTGGGGATGGAGAGGAAGGGAGGAGCTATATATACAGCTCTGCTGTGGTGCTCTTTGCCACTTCCTGTTAGCAGGAGGATAATATCCCACAAGTAAGGATGAAATCCGTGGACTCGTCGTATCGTAGAAGAAATCAATTTATCAGGTAAGCATAAATTTCCCTTTTTTGGTTCAGACCTCTGGACAGCACTTTTTTTTATTGGTGGATGAATTTATCCACCAATCAGCAGGGACAACCCAGGTTGTTCACCAAAAATGGGCCGGCATCTAAACTTACATTCTTGCATTTTAAAGATACCAAGAGAATGAAGAAAATTTGATAATATGAGTAAATTAGAAAGTTGCTTAAAATGTTATGCTCTATGTGAATCACATAGGCATTAATGAGTATGTAGGATAGCCTTATGTTTATTCCAGGCATTAATAAGTATGTAGGATAGCCTTATGTTTATTCCCAGGCATTAATAAGTATGTAGGATAGCCGTATGCTTATCCCAGGCATTCATTAGTATGTAGGATAGCCTTATGTTTATCCCAGGCATTAATATATATGTAGGGTAGCCTTATGCTTATTCCCAGGCATTAATAAGTGTGTAGAACAGCCTTATGCTTATCCCAGGCATTAATAAGTATGTAGGGTAGCCTTATGTTTATTCCCAGGGATTAATAAGTATGTAGGATAGCCGTATGCTTATCCCAGGCATTCATTAGTATGTAGGATAGCCTTATGTTTATCCCAGGCATTAATAAGTATGTAGGATAGCCTTATGTTTATTCCCAGGCATTAATAAGTATGTAGGATAGCTGTATGCTTATCCCAGGCATTCATTAGTATGTAGGATAGCCTTATGTTTATCCCAGGCATTAATACATATGTAGGGTAGCCTTATGCTTATTTCCAGGCATTAATAATTATGTAAAACAACCTTATGCTTATCCCAGGCATTAATAAGTATGTAGGGTAGCCTTATGTTTATTCCCAGGCATTAATAAGTATGTAGGATAGCCTTATGTTTATTCCCAGGCATTAATAAGTATGTAGGGTAGCCTTATGTTTATTCCCAGGCATTAATAAGTATGTAGAACAGCCTTATGCTTATCCCAAGCATTAATAAGTATGTAGGAGAGCCTTATGTTTATTCCAGGCATTAATAAGTATGTAGGATAGCCTTATGTTTATCCCAGGCATTAATAAGTATGTAGGATAGCCGTATGCTTATCCCAGGCATTCATTAATATGTAGGATAGCCTTATGTTTATCCCAGGCATTAATAAGTATGTAGGATAGCCGTATGCTTATCCCAGGCATTAATAAGTATGTAGGATAGCCTTATGTTTATCCCAGGCATTAATACATATGTAGGGTAGCCTTATGCTTATCCCAGGCATTAATACATATAAAGGAAAGCCTTATGTTTATCCCAGGCATTAATAAGTATGTAGAAAAGCCTTATGCTTATCCCAGGCATTAATAAGTATTTAGGATAGCCTTATGTTTATCTCAGGCATTAATAAGTATGTAGGATAGCCTTATGCTTATCCCAGGCATTAATAAGTATGTAGGATAGCCTTATGCTTATCCAAGGCATTACTAAGTATGTAGGATAGCCTTATGTTTATCCCAGGCATTAATAAGTATATAGGATAGCCTTATGTTTATCCCAGCCATTAATAAGTATGTAGAACAGCCTTATGCTTATCCCAGGCATTAATAAGTATGTAGGGTAGCCTTATGCTTATCCCAGACATTAATACGTATGTAGGATAGCCTTATGTTTATTCCAGGCATTAATACATATAAAGGAAAGCCTTATGTTTATCCCAGGCATTAATAAGTATGTAGGATAGCCTTATGCTTATCCCAGGCATTAATAAGTATTTAGGATAGCCTTATGTTTATCCTAGGCATTACTAAGTATGTAGGGTAGCCTTATGTTTATCCCAGGCATTAATAAGTATGTAGGATAGCCTTATGTTTATCCCAGCCATTCATAATTATGTAGAACAGCCTTATGCTTATCCCAGGCATTAATACATATGTAGGATAGCCTTATGTTTATTCCCAGGCATTAATAAGTATGTAGGATAGCCGTATGCTTATCCCAGGCATTCATTAGTATGTAGGATAGCCTTATGTTTATCCCAGGCATTAATATATATGTAGGGTAGCCTTATGCTTATTCCCAGGCATTAATAAGTATGTAGAACAGCCTTATGCTTATCCCAGGCATTAATAAGTATGTAGGGTAGCCTTATGTTTATTCCCAGGCATTAATAAGTATGTAGGATAGCCGTATGCTTATCCCAGGCATTCATTAGTATGTAGGATAGCCTTATGTTTATCCCAGGCATTAATAAGTATGTAGGATAGCCTTATGTTTATTCCCAGGCATTAATAAGTATGTAGGATAGCCGTATGCTTATCCCAGGCATTCATTAGTATGTAGGATAGCCTTATGTTTATCCCAGGCATTAATACATATGTAGGGTAGCCTTATGCTTATTCCCAGGCATTAATAAGTATGTAAAACAACCTTATGCTTATTCCAGGCATTAATGAGTATGTAGGATAGCCTTATGTTTATCCCAGGCATTAATAATTATGTAGGATAGCCTTATGCTTATCCCAGGCATTAATAAGTATGTAGGATAGCCTTATGTTTATCCCAGGCATTAATAAGTATGTAGGATAGCCTTATGTTTATCCCAGGCATTAATAAGTATGTAGGGTAGCCTTATGCTTATCCCAGGCATTAATACATATGTAGGATAGCCTTATGTTTATTCCAGGCATTAATAAGTATGTAGGATAGCCTTATGTTTATCCCAGGCATTAATAATTATGTAGGATAGCCTTATGCTTATCCCAGGCATTAATACATATAAAGGAAAGCCTTATGTTTATCCCAGGCATTAATAAGGATGTAGGAAAGCCTTATGCTTATCCCAGGCATTAATAAGTATTTAGGATAGCCTTATGTTTATCTCAGGCATTAATAAGTATGTAGGATAGCCTTATGCTTATCCCAGGCATTAATAAGTATGTAGGATAGCCTAATGCTTATCCAAGGCATTACTAAGTATGTAGGATAGCCTTATGTTTATCCCAGGCATTAATAAGTATATAGGATAGCCTTATGTTTATCCCAGCCATTAATAAGTATGTAGAACAGCCTTATGCTTATCCCAGGCATTAATAAGTATGTAGGGTAGCCTTATGCTTATCCCAGACATTAATACGTATGTAGGATAGCCTTATGTTTATTCCAGGCATTAATATATATAAAGGAAAGCCTTATGTTTATCCCAGGCATTAATAAGTATGTAGGATAGCCTTATGCTTATCCCAGGCATTAATAAGTATTTAGGATAGCCTTATGTTTATCCTAGGCATTACTAAGTATGTAGGGTAGCCTTATGTTTATCCCAGGCATTAATAAGTATGTAGGATAGCCTTATGTTTATCCCAGCCATTAATAATTATGTAGAACAGCCTTATGCTTATCCCAGGCATTAATAAGTATGTAGGGTAGCCTTATGCTTATCCCAGGCATTAATACGTATGTAGGATAGCCTTATGTTTATTCCCAGGCATTAATAAGTATGTAGGATAGCCGTATGCTTATCCCAGGCATTCATTAGTATGTAGGATAGCCTTATGTTTATCCCAGGCATTAATATATATGTAGGGTAGCCTTATGCTTATTCCCAGGCATTAATAAGTATGTAGAACAGCCTTATGCTTATCCCAGGCATTAATAAGTATGTAGGGTAGCCTTGTGTTTATTCCCAGGCATTAATAAGTATGTAGGATAGCCGTATGCTTATCCCAGGCATTCATTAGTATGTAGGATAGCCTTATGTTTATCCCAGGCATTAATAAGTATGTAGGATAGCCTTATGTTTATTCCCAGGCATTAATAAGTATGTAGGATAGCCGTATGCTTATCCCAGGCATTCATTAGTATGTAGGATAGCCTTATGTTTATCCCAGGCATTAATACATATGTAGGGTAGCCTTATGCTTATTCCCAGGCATTAATAAGTATGTAAAACAACCTTATGCTTATTCCAGGCATTAATGAGTATGTAGGATAGCCTTATGTTTATCCCAGGCATTAATAATTATGTAGGATAGCCTTATGCTTATCACAGGCATTAATAAGTATGTAGGATAGCCTTATGTTTATCCCAGGCATTAATAAGTATGTAGGATAGCCTTATGTTTATCCCAGGCATTAATAAGTATGTAGGGTAGCCTTATGCTTATCCCAGGCATTAATACATATGTAGGATAGCCTTATGTTTATTCCAGGCATTAATAAGTATGTAGGATAGCCTTATGTTTATCCCAGGCATTAATAATTATGTAGGATAGCCTTATGCTTATCCCGGGCATTAATAAGTATGTAGGATAGCCTTATGCTTATCCCAGGCATTAATAAGTATGTAGGATAGCCTTATGTTTATCCCAGGCATTAATAATTATGTAGGATAGCCTTATGCTTATCCCAGGCATTAATAAGTATGTAGGATAGCCTTATGTTTATCCCAGGCATTAATAAGTATGTAGGATAGCCTTATGCTTATCCCAGGCATTAATAAGTATGTAGGACAACCTTATGTTTATCACAGGCATTAATAAGTATGTAGGATAGCCTTATGCTTATCCCAGGCATTAATAATTATGTAGGATAGCCTTATGCTTATCCCAGGCATTAATAAGTATGTAGGGTAGCCTTATGTTTATTCCAGACATTAATAAGTATGAAGGAAAGCCTTATGCTTATCCCAGGCATTAATAAGTATGTAGGATAGCCTTATGCTTATCCCAGGCATTAATAAGTATATAGGATAGCCTTATGTTTATCCCAGGCATTCTTAACGTCCCCCACAGTGTTTGTCATTACTACCTCTTGTGGAAGTTTATGGGAAGATGGAAAGACAGAAAGCAAAATTCGCTTATAGGGGCATATTTATCAAGCTTCGTATGGAGTTTGATGCCCTATGTTTCTGACAAGCCTTCATAACTCGCTCTGAGGCGGCGGACAGACATCGCCGGAAGTCAACCCGATCCAATACTATCGGGTTGATTGACAGCCCCTGCTAGCGGCCGCGGATCTGCAGTGGGCGGTATTCAATATATAAAATACAAAATATAAAAAAGAAACAAAATATACAAAGTGTAAATTAAGAAATTGTTTTATTATTAACTACAGAACTATATAACTTACTCCCCCCCCCCCCTCCCAATGATTACATTTTTTCTCCTGGGACTGGGAAGCTAGGGGGTGGGGCATCATGTTCTGAGGGTGGAGTCTGGATAGTCCAGAGGAGCCATATTGGCAGCATGGGAATGGTTTTGATGGTCACAACAAGGACAGAGTGCTCTGGGTTAATGGTTATCTTTTTTAAAAAAAAAAATAACACAATACCTAAGTGGCGAGTATTTGAGAATCAGCTGAAGTTTAAATCTACCCCAAAGAGCATATCTCTAATTATTATTATTTTTTTTATTTTTTTAGGAGTTCACTAAAGAAGCCCCACAAGGCGACTTGGATGTCCTCATTCTCCCTCAGTTGGAACACTGCAGCTCTGTCAAAATGAATACCTGGCTTGGTGAGTATACTGGCTGCCCATTTTCCATATTTAAAGGGACACTCAAGTCAAAATTTAACTTTCATGAATCAGATACAGCAGCAATTTTAAACAACTTTCCAAATTTAATTCCATTAACAAAATGTGCTTAGCCTTTTTATATTTACACTTTTTGAGTCACCAGCTCCTACAGAGCATGTGCAAGAATTCACAGAATATACGTATGTGCATTTGTGATTGGCTGATGGCTGTCACATGATACAGGAGGAGTTTAAATAGACATAACTTTGAAATTTGTCAGAAACAAATCTACTGCTAATTTTAAATTCAGATTAAGGGGATATTTATCAAAGCGTCAATCTTGGTGTATTCGCCGGCATTAATACACTCGCCAGACATCGCTGCAGGGGATCCACATACAATGCCCTTATTTATAAAAAAAATGTCAAAAACCTGCACGTCAAGTACGGCGCAAAGAGCATTGGAATGTTGTTAACTAACCGTTATCGATGTCGCGGTTATTTAGGTTTTTCCCAACTTTATTTATACCATTTCATTACTGTCCATTAACAAGCACATTTCTCTAAAGCTAATCTTTTTTTTCCATCTGTTAATGTCCAAGAAATAGCTACATTTATACATTTGTACCTCAACAAACAATATCTCAAGGTATTTTTATATTTATTTGTTATATGATACTTTCACATAAATTAATGTGTATTTGTATTTCTAGAAGTCATGATATACTTTTATCTCATGGATGTTTTTTATGAATGATTATTAATACTAGAATTTGTACATATATATTTGCACATACTTGTGTGTGTGTGTGTGTATGTATATATATATATATATATATATATATATATGTGTGTGTGTGTGTTATGTCAGAAATCTTTTGCAAACATATTTACCTGTCCCTAAATTCTTTTTTTGTTCTAAACAATGTTGTCTGTCATATATCTGTGTTTACAGATCTTGACAAAAGTAAAGCTAAACCCAAAACCAAAAAAAATGATGTAAATAGATTGGTGCTCACTATGGAATATAGCCAGCGAAGTCAACACATTTTCAAAGCAGTAAGGAAACACTGGCATCTATTATCAAAATTTAATCCAGAAGTTAAGTCCTTTAGATTACCACCAATGCCATCATATAGGCGGGTGAGAAATCTAAGGGATAATCTAGTCAGAGCAGATGTGGGGACAACTAAACAGTCTGAAATTAACTATTTGATCACTCCCAATAAAGGATGTTATCCTTGTCTCCACTGTGCACAATGTAATTCAGTGATTAGAGGTAAATATTTGGCCCAAAATGACAAGCGTAAACAGTATACCATCAATGGTTTATACACCTGTCAAACCAATTATCTAATCTATCTACTCAAATGTCCATGTGGCCTCTGTTATATCGGAGAGACCACTCAGGCCGCCAGGGATAGGTTTAGTCAGCACAAGGCATCAATTAAATCTAAAGACATGTCTTTACCAGTATCTGCACATTTTACCCAAATGGGACATACAGTTAGCCAGCTGCGCTTCCAAGTAATCGATCATATCCCTACACATAGAAGAGGGGGCAACAGAGAACTTAAATTAAAACAAAAGGAGGTCTGGTGGATCAAGAAATTAAATACATTGCATCCTTATGGTCTGAATAGGGACTATGATCTGTATTTGTTTTTATGAATTTTGATATTGAAATAGGGTGTTATTCAATATGGTACCACTAGAGGCCACTAGTAGAAAAAGTAACACTTATATTATCATGCCTGGATAGGCATGGGTTAATCCAATTAATAATGTGAGCTGAAATCTGATTGGTCAAACCACCCTTTTTAAATGTGTGTTTTACTGTGTTTTAACTATGCATGATTAAGGACCATGTAGGTCCGAAACGTCGCTGTTTTAATGGTTGTGATATCACCAATAAAGAAATAATTCACCTTTAAGAATATTGATGCAGTGGTGCTGTTACTTTCTACATATAGACTGTATCTGTTTGGGTTTTTGCTGATAGCCCATTGTAACGAGCACACAGCCAGGTAAAGAAGTTCAATAGTGCTGGACTCTATCTGTTTACTTTGTACACATGGAATCAGCAGAGTTACGTGCACTACCAGTGAGTGAAGGTACTATGGAAGATATCCAACCTGCTACATTTTCCTATTCCGACATAGATGCAGCACGCATCACTTCGTTGGCCTTAGGATCAAGGAACTTTTTAAGAAATTCTGCTGAAGTGGATTCAAAAAAGGAATATGAAAAAACAAAGAGGAGACTGATCTCTCTGGAGCTGCATTCAGTCACGCTAGCAGAATATTACCGTATTAAAAGAATTCCTAGAGGCCTAAGGATAAAATTGAGACCCACTATACTGGCTAACCATGAATTGTACAGAACAAGATTTGAGAGTATACTTAATAAGTGCTCTTTTGATTTAATTGTGCTCACTGTAGAATGTCTGCAGTTAGAGATTGACAAGCAAAAAGGATTAGTGCTGGAAGCAGAGCGGGGAATGGAAACAAAATATACCTTGGAAATGTTGAAAACCACTAAAGAAGAAATTGATACATTGTTGGCACAATATCGTTCAGATCTTGAGGAGAGGAAAAGATCGAAGTTTATACGCGATGAGCTTGACTACACCAATCACCGAGTATACAACTGGTCACGTGATCACACGTCAAGACAACGTGAAATACGTGACGCACCACATTGGAGGAGAACGCCGAGAGCGCTAACAGAGCAGGACAGATTGGCCGAAGGATCATCTTCTGGGGAAAGTTTTTTAGACTCCGGCTCGGAAGGAGACACCGGAGGGGAGGGCGGAAGCACCGCCGATCCCAAAGAACAGCGGATGTATACACGGAGCTCTTGGAACCGAAACCGGCAGATGCCGAGACGCCAACAAGGAGGGAGGTTCCGGCGAGGTATGCGGAAATGAAGGTAAATGAACTGCCTGACTACATTTCCCCCATACAAGACAAGGAGAGTCTAGTAATTAATATCTCGGAATACAAGCTAACCGAGACGGAACACAGTTTGTTAATGAAAGGACTTTCCTTCTGCCCTACTAAGGACTGTGATAAATTTGAAGTCGATAAAGACTTGTACAAATTTTTCAGAATGCTCAGGCTAAAAGCTATGTATGGTGGTAATAATACAAATAATGTGTGTGTTGAAAGCCCAATAAATGAAGGTGTTATGCAAACAAACCCCCTTGATCTGAAATATCTTAACTTACATAAAAAGTCTCCATTCATACCTCCTACCAGTAATTCTGGTGTGGAAACTTTTATTAAGTTTGTACAACAGGATATTAATAATTTGATGAAAAAATTGAATTTAAATCCAGAGATGAAAAATTATAATCTTACAAGAGAAGAATATAAAGCTATGTTGTCCTTAAAAAACAACAAGAATATTACAATAAAGAATGCCGATAAGGGCGGAGCTGTTGTAATATTAGACACTAAATATTATATTCAAGAAATTTTACATCAACTCTCTGATGGAGGGGTTTATGAAGTACTAGACCATAATCCTCTTGTTAAAATGCAAAAAGAGTTAAAAACAATTCTCGACAGGGCAGTTCAATGTAATACTATAACTAAACAGGTATTTGATTTTCTATATAAAAAACACCCTATAACACCAGTTTTTTATACTTTGCCCAAGGTTCACAAGAATATATCATCCCCACCAGGGTGGCCCATTGTGGCATGTACAGAGTCTGTTTTTTCAAATGTGTCAATTTTTCTGGATAGAATTCTTTTCCCAATGGTTAAAGAACAGAAGTCTTTCATAAAAGACACTAATGATTTTCTGAAATTAGAAAAGGTAAAAATGGAAGAAAGTTGGTTTATCTTTTCTTTGGATGTGGTTAATTTGTATACCTCTATCCCTCACGAGGCAGGCCTTGACACTGTAAAAAGCTTTTTGAACAACTGTAAATTGTATGACCTAACACAGATAGATTTTATCGATGATCTGTTAAGACTTGTCCTATACTGCAATTATTTTTTGTTTCAGGACACTTACTATATGCAGAAGAGAGGTACGGCCATGGGCTCCAATGTAGCCCCCTCATATGCCAATTTGTTCATGAGTGGCTTTGAAAATAAATTTGTTTATGCTAATAAGTCATTCAATCATTGTTGTAAGCTATTGCTAAGGTATATAGACGATATTTTTGGCATATGGGGGGGCTCATTGGAGTCTTTGACACAGTTTGTGGAGGAGATTAATGCCTCAATGACAAACATTAAATTTACACTGACATATTCATCACATGAGATTAACTTTCTGGATACTACTGTCTACATACAAGATGATAAATTGAACACTGATCTCTTTACTAAACCCACGGATAGAAATACCCTTTTGAGGTATGAAAGCTTTCATCCTGAGACAGTGTTCAATTCTATCCCAAGAAGCCAGTTATTACGTACTAAGAGGATAGTGAGTGATCAGGATAGACTGCCTTTTAGGCTAGAATCTATGGGTAATAAGTTTATCCAAAGAGGTTATCCTCAGGAGATTATCAATAAAAATATTACAGATCTTGACAAAAGTAAAGCTAAACCCAAAACCAAAAAAAATGATGTAAATAGATTGGTGCTCACTATGGAATATAGCCAGCGAAGTCAACAAATTTTCAAAGCAGTAAGGAAACACTGGCATCTATCATCAAAATTTAATCCAGAAGTTGAGTCCTTTAGATTACCACCAATGCCATCATATAGGCGGGTGAGAAATCTAAGGGATAATCTAGTCAGAGCAGATGTGGGGACAACTAAACAGTCTGAAATTAACTATTTGACCACTCCCAATAAAGGATGTTATCCTTGTCTCCACTGTGCACAATGTAATTCAGTAATTAGAGGTAAATATTTGGCCCAAAATGACAAGCGTAAACAGTATACCATCAATGGTTTATACACCTGTCAAACCAATTATGTAATCTATCTACTCAAATGTCCATGTGGCCTCTGTTATATCGGAGAGACCACTCAGGCCGCCAGGGATAGGTTTAGTCAGCACAAGGCATCAATTAAATCTAAAGACATGTCTTTACCAGTATCTGCACATTTTACCCAAATGGGACATACAGTTAGCCAGCTGCGCTTCCAAGTAATCGATCATATCCCTACACATAGAAGAGGGGAGCGACAGAGAACTTAAATTAAAACAAAAGGAGGTCTGGTGGATCAAGAAATTAAATACATTGCATCCTTATGGTCTGAATAGGGACTATGATCTGTATTTGTTTTTATGAATTTTGATATTGAAATAGGGTGTTATTCAATATGGTACCACTAGAGGCCACTAATAGAAAAAGTAACACTTATATTATCATGCCTGGATAGGCATGGGTTAATCCAATTAATAATGTGAGCTTAAATCTGATTGGTCAAACCACCCTTTTTAAATGTGTGTTTTACTGTGTTTTAACTATGCATGATTAAGGACCATGTAGGTCCGAAACGTCGCTGTTTTAATGGTTGTGATATCACCAATAAATAGGCTTACCATAATTTTTAGAGGTGAAACTGGGACCACCTGGTGCGGTGCCAGTGGGGGTGTGGTCAGGAGCGTGGTCAAGGGGGCGTGGCAATTACTGGTCCTTTTAAAGTAGTAGCTTTTATGTGTGTAATGTTTTGTGGATACTCTACCCTTCCTCAGTCAAACAAGTGAATCACACAGTTTAAATAGACCATAACACCACACCCTAGTGAAAAAGGCACCATTACGTTGTCATGGCAAATAAATCATTAATCTAAATCTCAGATTCTAAATAATGCCAAACATCAAGCATAATTATCACTTTGATAATTATCAATTTCACAATTTAATATCTGCAGTGTAATATGTGTTTTATGTGTCTAATTAAGGAACAGAGCCAAATACTGATAAGGCATAAATACAACATTGAATGAAAGTAAAAAAGAAACACGTACCTGCTAAAGCTGTTTAATAGGCTACTCTATACCATAATGCAGGAAGATTATAGCCAAAATGCTATCCTGCATGAAGTAAAGCAAAATCCAGGCCAAAAATCCTGCCTGTCTGTACTTCCTAGTCATACCCATATGGTTCCCCTAAAGGTGTATTACCGGCAATGACACCAAGGGTCGGGGAGGTGTTAAAATCTTAGAAAAATAAACCAAGCAGTACTACGAAATTAAAAAAAAACCTATGCTGCTCACTCAGCCTGTATTACTAAATGTAAACTTTGAAGGACACGAATGTTAAGCTAAGCAGGGCTGTATGTAAGAAAGTACCAGCATCAAACTATGCTGGAGAGCAGGTGGTCTGAAACCCGGGCACATGATTTGAAACCTGGAGGTGGCAACCCTACTGGGACAGAATGAACAACTGGGTGGGACACTGGGACAGCGCCTCCAAACCGGGACAATCCCAGTAAAAGTGGGACTTCTGGTAAGCCTACCAATAAAGAAATAATTCACCTTTAAGAATATTGATGCAGTGGTGCTGTTACTTTCTACATATGGACTGTATCTGTTTGGGTTTTTGCTGATAGCCCATTGTAACGAGCACACAGCCAGGTAAAGAAGTTCAATAGTGCTGGACTCTATCTGTTTACTTTGTATATATGTATATATATATATATATATATATATATATATATGTGTGTGTGTGTGTGTTATGTCAGAAATCTTTTGCAAACATATTTACCTGTCCCTAAATTCTTTTTTTGTTCTAAACAATGTTGTCTGTCATATATCTGTGTTTATTTATACCACTATATGTATATAGTGTAAATTTATTATTATTCTGAGCAGGAATAATTGCAAATATAACATGTAATCAGGGCATCATATGTATTTATTTGCAATCAATGGATATTTTAAGAGCTGGGCCAGTTTTCTCTCTGTACCTGTGTAACCCCTCCTGATTGCAATCTAGTTTTAAAAAACTACCCCTACACAGGTGTTATAAAATGGGCTGGCATATAAAATGACATTTCTTACAGTAAAAGAAATTCAAAGAAGGAAGAAATACACTGAAAATAGCATGACAGTAAAGAGGTGATTTCTATTTCTGCTGTATCTGAATCATGAGCTATCAGCTTAAGATTATATTGAATCAAACATCAATTCGAATTTTAAAGTCATTGTATAAAATATTACACTGGGTGTCCTAATGTCAGCATCAATGTATAATACTCATATGCTAAATCACTTGAAACTGATGCAGTATAACTGTAAAAAGCTGACAGGAAAATATCACCTGAGCATCTCTATGTAAAAAAGGAAGATATTTTACCTCACAATTTCTTCAGCTCAGCAGAGTAAGTTCTGTGTAAAAAGTTAATAGAAATAAATTGGAAACTTTTTTTTAAAAATTGTATTCTCTGAATCATAAAAGAAAAAATGTGGTTTCAACTCCCTTTAAGATGCAAGGACATGCTTTAGGAGCAGTGGTGCTCACAAAAGGGTTAAACACATAGGTAATGTCCCACATCAGAGCCGCAATCGTTGTTACTCTCCAGTAGGAAACCGCTGTTGAGCCAATCCTGAGCGGCAGTCGCATTTAGCTTCCAGCAGTCCAGCAGGATTTTTTTTAACTATGTGTTTAGCACATTTTTGGGAGTTAAACACATAAGCCGAGATTACATTGCTGGTGCCAAAGCTACACCACACAAATTGATTAGTGCTGCAAATCTGTTGGCACTCTACAAATAACCAATAATAATAATTAACACTTTGCAACTTAAAGTGTTTTTGGCTTCAGTTTTGCTGTAAAGTTTTTCACCTCCCGTGCATCTCTTTTCTAGATTAAATAGACTTAATTTATCAAGCTGCAGGTGGAAAAGTTCTCAGGCAGAGAACCTGTCCATCTGCAATTGACACTTGCCTTGCAGCATCACTTTTAAGATTGTACAAATGGTCTGTTGTGCAATCTCCACCCCCTGCTCTCATGTTACCAATCGTGAGAGAGCAGGGCCTGTCAATCACCCCATACTCACTCCTCTGAGGTGTGGGAGAGAATAAGAAGCAAGAACTGCTTTTTAAATTTGTGGTTGCAGACTCTGTCATACAAACCTCCACCTCAAGGTATCAGAAGCAAATTTTCACTTCATTTGGCTAACATCTCGTAGATTAATCCTTGTATTAATGATGTGGCCCTTCACTGAGCCCTTTTTGTTCTGAAATGCCATTTTTAATTTAATAATTGTACACAAAAACTGTATACCCAAGGCGAGGACTTTCCAACGATTTACTGAATTATTTAAAAAAATAAAATGAGTGCAGAGGAGGTATACAGTAAAGTTTTTCATAAAATCAGTGTAAATGTACATTAAGGAATCTTGTAGTAATTAAATATCCTTTCCTTTTACAATAGCCGCAAGGCATCAAGCCAAACATTGTGATCTAGCCCTGCGTTTCAGCTACGCGCATTTGTGTATGTCTGCAAAATGGTTACGTTGAAAAGAGGCATTTATGAGCATCCACCAATCAGTAGCTGGCTCCAAGTAATGCATTGTTGTGCTGCTGACTTGTAGCCGTAACATTAGCCAATACCTTCACTTTATTTAAGTTTAAAGGGACAGTCTACTCGAGAATTTGTATTGTTTAAAAAGATAGATAATCCCTTTATTACCTATTCCTCATTTTTACATAACCAACATGGTTATATTAATATAAATTTTTTACCTCTGTGATTACCTTGTATCTAAGCCTCTGCAGACTGCCCCCTTATCTCAGTTCTTTTGACAGACTTGCATTTTAGCCATTCAGTGCTGACTCATAAATAAGTTCACAGGCGTGAGCACGTTATCTATATGGCACACATGAACTAGCATTGTCTAATTGTGGAAAAACTGTCAAAATGCACTGAGATAAGAGGCAGCCTTCAATGGCATAGCTATTAGCATGTGAGCCTACCTAGGTTTAGCTTTCAACAAAGAATACCAAGAGAACAAAGCAAATTTTGATGATAAAAGCTGTTTCAAAATAGTAATGCCCTATCTGAATCATGAACATTTTAATTTTGACTAGATTGTCCCTAAAAGCTGCTATCCAGCTTGCATTTCTGCCGCCCTATAAATGTTTTCCATAGGAAACTGACAAATTAATTGTGTTTAACAAGCAAAATCCAAATGACCCCTTTAAAGAATAAGAGACCAAATTAAACATTTTTTTGTTTGTTTTGGTAATAACGATTTGCCTGAAACAATATTTTTGTCTGTGTACATGTTTAATATTAAGATAAGCAAAAGATACATTGCTGTAGCCAAAGTCATAGACCTGTGCATGCTCCCCAGCCTACCTCAGTATGCTGTAGTAAAAAGGAGCTCTGTTTCAGTAAATGAGACAAAGACATTTGATAACTGAAGTAAAAGTTTAGTTTTTTATGGTAAGCTCAATCTGTGTCATGAAAGTTTATTTTTTTAATTAGTCCATGCATTAAAGGGACAGTAAAGTCATAATTAAACATTCATGATTTAGACAGAGAATACAATTTTAAACACCTTTCCAATTTACTTTTATTATTTAATTTGCTTCCTTCTCTTGTTATCCTTTGCTAAAAGGTTTATCTAGGTAAGCTCAGGAACAGCAGAGAACCTAGGTTCTAGCTGCTGATTGGTGGTTGCATATATATATATATATATATATACCGATTGTCATTGGCTCACTCATGTGTTCAGTTTGAAACTAGTAGTGCATTGCTACTCCTTCAACAAATGATACCAAGAGAATGAAGCAAATTTGATAATAGAAGTAAACTGTAAAGTTGTTTAAAATTGTATGTTCTACCTAAATCATGAAAGATACATTTTTAGGTTTCATGTCCCTTTAAATTGAATGTCAAAAAAAAAAAATATATATTAAAAACAGGGGCACTTTCATTCATGAAAGTTTACATTGCACCGGATTTTACAAATACCTTCTTCTCCTGAAATGCCGGATTGCCGATCCATCCCTGCCTGCTTCTTCCTGCTGTACTTACACAGCAATGACGTAACCGGCTTTCTCCAATCACGGCGTGGCTTCACCAGATGGACGCTCCTGCGGGGGGAAGCCGTGATTGGAGGAAGCCAGTTTCGTCATTGCGGGTGAAGTACAGAGGACCTGTATTTTTTATGTGTTTTATTACACTTTTTTGTTTCATGAAACAGTTAACCAGAGCTCTAATGACACACTATCCCGACGTGCGTTAACTTCAATTGCGCTCCAGCAAACACGTTTACTTTCAACTTTTAACACTAGCGCTACATCCAACGTGCGCAAACACCCGAGATAAACCTCTTTTCGATCGTGTGTGACTGTTGGCGCACCACTCTTAATTTGGCCCTTTATGGGAAATTTTGTTTAGCATGTAATGTCCTTTTAAAGGGACATTATACACTAGATTTTTCTTTGCATAAATGTTTTGTAGATGAACCATTTATATAGCCCATATGGGTTTCGTTTTGTAAAAATGTATAGTTTTGCTTATTTAGAGAAAAATGGGTCCAATGGCAGTGAAAAGATAAACATATATAACGATCTGAAGGGTGCTGTGTATAGGCAAACTTGGAAAGAACTTGTATAGGAGGTGAATACCTCCTAATGAAAATATACACATATAGCACTCAGGGAGTTTAATGAGACAGTATTGTGATCTTACATCAGATCTCTGACTATAATATGCAGTTTTATTACTATTGCCAATCTCATATAAAAAATGGACAGGTGAAAATAATAATTAAAATATAACTTTTAATAGAGTTGTGTTTAAAATAGGGAAAAAACTTTAAGTTAAAAACACTTACACTGAATCAATGTGTTGCTGTAGTGCATTCTAAATTGTATATGTTGCAACGTGGTTGTCTGAAGGGACAAATAAGTATTGGTTGGTTGACTTACACACCTCGGAAGGCGTGTGTGTGGCTGACTACGGTTATTGATGACTACCTTAATATCTTAATCACTAGGTGAGTAACCATAATGATTAATGTCAATGTTTGAGAGTGGAAATCTCACTGAGTTGACAGAAAGATTAGTTATAGTGTATAGAGGTAAACCACTAATGTACACTTTAATATATTAAGGTGAATTCAAGTATTAGAAAATTGTGAATTGTAGCTTAAAGGGACAGTCAACACCAGAATTTTTGTTGTTTAAAAAGATAGATAATCCCTTTATTACCCATTCCCCAGTTTTGCATAACCAACACGGTTATATTAATACACTTTTTACTGCTGTGACTATCTTGTATCTAAGCATCTTCTGACCACCCCTAATCACATGACTTTTAGTTATTATCTATTGACTTGCATTTTAGCCAATTAGTGCAGTGTCTGCCACAATCCACGGGCATGCTCACATTGTTATCTATAGGGTTTACCTGAACTAGCTCTCCCCTGCTGTGAAAAGCAAATACAAAGCATGTGATTAGAGGAGGTCTTCAAGGGCTTAGAAATTATCATATGAGCCTTCCTAGGTCTAGCTTTCAACTAAGAATACCAAGAGAACAAAGCAAAATTGTTGATAAAAGTAAATTGGAAAGTTGTTTAAAATTGCATGCCCTATTTGAAAAATAAAAGTTTTCTTTGGACTTGACTGTCCCTTTAAATACAGTATTGCTTGTTGTAGCTGTCAATATAGTTATTTATTAATTGTGACAATCTTAGCTAGTTAAAATAAAGATACAATATTGATATTTATTCTAGCTGAGAATACAGTTATTCATTGATTGTAACATTCGTCACTGATCATAATAAAGAAACAGCATTTTAGCTGGATGCTGTCCAGAATTCTGCACAAACGTTTGTAGGTTAACTTTTATTTATAACAAGGTTAATGTTGTGACCTGGCACGATCTATTGGGTGTGATCATATGTAAACACTTTTGTGAATCTTTATGGTGAGATTCACATTTGTTTGTTTTGCTAAATAGCATTAGGCAAAAGTGTTTGGTGTTTCTTTGTGATAAAACAGACTCTTGTTTGTTTGAACTTTGCAGATATCTGCACAATCATTCAGCAGTCATTGCTCATTAGAAAACGTAACGTTATATAGTAGTAAGATTAAAACGTATTGAAATAAGCTACAAAAAGTAATAGTTGTTGTTATACGTTATAATTAGTATTCTGGTTAAATGCCAGTAATAACAGTGCACTTAGGACAGTATTAAAACTGATGCTGGATATTAGGCTAATTATAAATATAGCACTTGCACTGTTTATAGTATTTGGTATAAGGCTGATTTGGGATATTACACTTACTCTATTTGATAGTTTTCTGTATTAATTAATACTGAATTCACAATATCATGTGATATTTTTTGTGATGGCGTACAATACTCATAAGGTGAATATGTTACTGAAACCTGTTAATAATATCATTCATGAGGATAATATATTCTTTCCTCGAAAAGTTCATATGTTTTCCCAAAATAGCATTCACATAAACGTTTGATGGTTTACTGAATTAATTGTTAAATGGCATCATAGGATATTTTATGCGATGATTATCAGTACTCATAAGGTTAATATGTAGCTGAAGCCTATTGAGAAAATCACTTGTGAGCTTAAATGTATTTTACTCATGAGGTTAATTTGAATTGCCAAAAAATTACATCACTTTTATATCCCACAACTAAATCATTTAAGATATCTGTCCTTAAAACATATGTGACTATAGATTGCGGTTACGTAACAGCTACAGATATCAAGAGAGTAAATATTTTTTGAACTCCTCCGGTTCACAACAGACACACTTCCGTGTGGGGTCAACAGCTGATTGCTGCTACAGCTTGTAAGCTACAAAAGTTTTAGTGAATTAAATGCATCTGTGTATTATCTATATTCCAATTCAGTTGGCACCAAAACTAATGCAACGTGTATAAAGGTTAATGTTGCGGCAAAGCGCAACAGATTAATTGTGGGTCAGCAACGGATTGCTGCTGCAGCTTGCAGGCTGTAGTAATTAAAGAAAGTAAAACGTCCCTGTATATTACGATTATGTTAACATCACTGTTATTGCAACATTTGTAAAGATTATAGTTACGGCTAAGCACAACACTAGATTAAGGTAGCAGTTAAAAGCTTAGGAGTTACATTTGCTCCTCAACTAGTCCCTAACATGTTTCGCCGTCTAGCACAGCTTTTTCAAAGGGTATCAATGGGTGTAACATTACAAGCCTCTATTTAACCAATACTTATTTGTCCCTTCAGACAACCACGTTGCAACATATACAATTTAGAATGCACTACAGCAACACATTGATTCTGTGTAAGTGTTTTTAACTTAAAGTTTTTTTTCCCTATTTTAAACACAACTCTATTAAAAGTTATATATATTTTTTTTTTTTAAATATTTTTTATTGAAGTCGTAAACAAATACAGAATATAGGGTATGCCCCAAAACATTTACAAGACAATACATACACAAGATAGTTTAGAGAGTATTGCATTCTAGCATCTCAAATATTACCAGAGAATGTGGGCTATCACCTGAAAAGACTTCAGTTTTATATTAGAGTGTCATAAACGTGATACAAGCAAAAAAGATCCTCTCCTAGCTGTGTGCAAAAAAAAATAGAGTAGGGTATCTATTCAAATAAGGGTGAGACTAGGGAGGAGGTAACTCTATATATTTATGGGGGAGGGGGATGCAGCGGGCAAGAGCCGCTCAAAATGTAATAAAGGGAATAGGGGGGGGGGGTTGGAGGGCGGAGCCAGCCAATATTTGCAGTGTGAGCTAAACAATAGTAGATAGTTTATATACCAATAGTGTGCGTGTGGGAGCTTGATATTATTGGTAGTGGCAGAAACACATCTGAGCAGACAATTAGGGAAATGGTAGGAACATAGAGCATAGTCACAAATTATAGTTGAGTTCCACCTGGTAGAAGTGATAATCTGGATCACAGTATCATAGTAAGCTACGTGATAATACGTATATGAGGGGACAAGACTATTAAGAAGCAACTATAAACCATTTGGCTTTTCCTGAACAACTCTCTAAGTACTTCCACGTATGAGAACATTTGAGTGAACAGAGATATAGGGTGGTAATGTTAACTATAAGTAAGTGTGAACTATTATAAACTGTCTTATAAAAGTGAACGACTCCTGGTATATGGGGATCACAGCACTTCACTCAGAGTAACAGCTTTGTACAACTTAAAGCTAAAATTAGTATTGAGTAGTTAATATATGGAAGTTAGATATACAAGCTAAGTAAAGGCAAACATATATTGACATTGAGGCCCATTATACCTGGGCTAGCTCTATTAAGGAAAGATTATAATATATAAACCTAGTAAAAACAAACATAAGATAATGTGATGCGAAACCCATGGGGCACTAAAAAGACATAGCATAGAAATGGAGAAATATAACAAACCCTGCGTAGATAAAATAGTTTTGACTGTATATACATCTTAACTGAAGTCTCCAATTTATCCGACATGCCGAGCCGTGTCCTCCCAGTTGACACAGCCCAACAATGTGATACACCGCCTATAAACAGATCAACATAAGAAACAGGGTTCCAATTCCAACTTGGTGATTTCATACCTCAAGTTATGGCGTCTAGTTCAACTGTGTGCATATGGTGGGACTTTACCCTCTAAAGGATTAGTTCGCAACAGAAATTATGCAACAAAACTAATAGGGAAGGCTATTTCAATTTAGATATAACAGTTAAGGGTGCCACCCCACTAATTACTGAGAAGAGAAATAGTTGGAGTGTAGTGTAAATAGTCCTCCTGAGGTGAGCTATGTAAATTAGACTGAGGGCGGCATCCGTACATGTCTAGCTAAAGGTGGATCCTGCAAGGAGTTATATGAGTGCCCAAAACACTAACAGAGACATACCTAGATGACTGGCATACATATAAAAGGTTAAGCTCTACAAGGGGGGAGGGAGAAAAGAGAACATATGGTCTAACATCATTCGAAACAAACACAATAGAAAGCAGAGAACTAAGCTCCCAACAAACCCCAAAGTGTACTTTCAATTAAGTCTCAAACTGTAAAATAAGGTAGGGACCATCAGACAACCAAACTTTACATGTCTCCAAATCGTTCAATAAATAGATGAGGAAAGACTAGCCCACTCCGGTTCTTCTAAGGTATGCAAAGTACCGTACATTGGCTTCAGGGGGAGTTAAGCATAAATGCCTGATCAGGGTTATTTGTTTAATTTTAGATCCCTAGTTAAATGTCTCCTAATACGCCTAGCTTCCAAAATATATAGTTATATAAACAAAAGTAGGGGTGTCTCTTGATAGACGACTAAATATCTATGACCTGGTTAGGGACGCTAATATTGTGTCATATCTGCCCAAATGTAGAGACACTCAGGGTCAGCGAATCTATTATAGTAGATCATATCTGTTACTTATGGGAGAAATAAGAGCATCCACAGAATAATAGTAGGAATCCAACTTCCATTAGATATCTCCAGCCATGCTTTATGTAAAATGTAGACCTAGGTAGGTCTATAGGATGTCTAGGGGAGGTAGGTCTGTGGAATAAATTAAATAGGGGGATAGTTACCTTGAAATATGATATGCATATAGTATATAAAGATCTACCAACATTACAACCATTAGAAAGGTGGTAGGGGTGAAACTAATAGAGATCCCATTCAGTGATTTAGAGCTTCATAGTTAATATAAAATCTCAGTACTGTTCTGCTCAGTCAGATTCTATATGAATCTCCACTGCCCTTTAAACAATTGCATTTGGGGTTATATAGATGCTATAGTCCTGATCATGTTAAATCCAGGAGCTAAAATAAGATGTATAAAAATTAGCGTTAACTGTGTAGATAGAAACTGCTGGCAGGGTATGTGATAAACAAGTATTAGCGACCATGAACTAGACAAGTGACACAACATTATTATCCCAGAAGGGCAGTCAGCTTAGATATCCAGTTTTATACCTGCGCTATTGCTCCACATCAGATTTAAAACTAAAACTAAACATCACTGGGCTGTCTCCTGATGTACCTGCCTGTGTAAATAAACATGTGCAATCTGACATTTTAGATGTAGCATTAGAAAATAAAAACGCAGTAAGTGGATGAAAGGGGACTACGAGTCTAACAGAATATATACCAAACATAAGATTGAAACTATAAACTAGAGACATTTCTCCGGTAGAACTATGCTGGTTAAAGAGTCACAAGACTAGTATCTCAAAAAGACAGTCCGGTATAACAGTCCAGGAACCAAGTGGTTAAAGTGCTGAGTTTTTATTGCCAAGTCTATTACCCCATACCCGTCTTGAGAATGAGCCTCGCTGGAGAAGCCTTTGTTATGGAGGCCTTAGTCTCTGCGACTGAAACAGGGCTAGCCCCTAGCCTACCCATGGCGCTCCGAGGGTAGAAACATAAGCAGGCCTCTCCAAGGGAAGTGCTGCGATCCGGAAGGACTGAGCGTGAGACATATGAAGCGGGGGCTGTATTGAAGAGTATGCAGCTCAGAAGCTGCTCTCCATTTTGGGCTTGACGTTTCCTAGCGACCGGCCGCATCGCCAGGGAGTCAGAGGTAGAGCCCCCTGTATCGCTTGAGGCAGGGAGAGAGATTCCGGTTGTATCCGTAATGCTGGGACCAAGCTGCTGCCAGGTGAGATCAGTCGCAATGACCGGAAAGCAGGGTAAGTCACTGCGCCTGACTTGGGGTGTTAAATCTCGGGGGCTCCATCTAATAGATATCAGGTGTGGGCTCTTAGGGGATCTTTGCTGTTGGCTATGAGCCTCGGCTTTCAGACACTGAGCGGAAGAGGACTGCTCCAGTATGTGCAACGGTGGGGGTATTTTACTCACAGTGGTCGATGTAGATCGGCTTTCATGGTGCCTTAGTCGAATCAGCGTAGTCTGTTCAAAAGTTGGATCCGCTGTGTTTTCAGACTGTGTGTGGTCAGGAGGGTCCAGGAAAGCATTCCTGCCATGCTTCTCAGTCTCCCAATTCACATATCTGGCACCAGCGCTTGCAGGCTCCTGGTGTAAGGAGCGCGATAAATCTTTAAAACACCAGTCCATTTTCCGTTCAAACGCTGCTAGTAGATCCATGGCCCCAAAATGTGAAATGTGAGGGTCCATGTCGAAAGAGTTACACAGTCCGTGATAGTGCCATAACCCTGGAGCTATTTACAATAAAAGAATGCCAGCGTGGTCAGATTAACAAGATGGCGTCTTCTCCCCTTTTTTTGCTGTAGCGATCTCAAATCATAAAGTATGGGATAATTTCAAGCTCTTAGGCCATCAAAATTAAGAGAGATACACTGCTTCTTAATTGAATGCTTTTAAATGAGAAATTGTCTGCCCTGAGCGGTCTTAAATGGAAAAATCTGATAGTAACAGCCGGAGCTGAGGAAAAGTGCGACCGCTCAGATGCAGAGTCAACTCCGCCCCCCTAAAAGTTATATTTTAATTATTATTTTCACCTGTCCATTTTTTATATGAGATTGGCAATAGTAATAAAACTGCATATTATAGTCAGAGATCTGATGTAAGATCACAATACTGTCTCATTAAACTCCCTGAGTGCTATATGTGTATACTTTTCATTAGGAGGTATTCACCTCCTATACAAGTTCTTTCCATAGTTTTGCTTATGTTTAAATAACATTGTGCTGATTTTTAGACTCCTAACCAAGCCCCAATGTTTTAGAAGTATACTGATGTATTCCTCCTCCAGCTTACTCCTGTTTGTGTAAAGGGTCTTTTCATATGCAGAAGAAGGGGGGGGGGGGTCTTCTTTCACTGGTTGTCCCAGTCAGCCTAATCAAAAGTGCTAAACTGGGAGCTTCTAAGTAAGTTTTTAAAAGGTTTTATACTAGATTTTTAGATCAGCATATGTGCATATTATCCATTATAGTAGTGTCTATTACATGCATTCATATGAAAATTGATGTATACTGTCCCTTTAAGTGTTAGACTTGTCCTCATCTTGACATGTTGTTGATCTCTGAGACTTGGTGATCACACATAGGACCATTACGCAATGTAATGTTTATCCTCTTTTTTTATGGTGTGTGAATGAAAGTGAATGTGAGGTAAACGTGAGGCAAGTGTGAGGTTACTGCAAGGTGAGTGTAGCATAAGTGTGAAGAGAATATGAGGTCAGGGTTAGGTTCTTTTGAGGTGTGTGAGAGCTTATTGAGAGTTGTATGTGAGATGCATGTGAGGCATTTATAATTTGTATGTGAGATGTTTGTGAGGTGTTTATAGGTTGTATGTGAGATGTTTGTGAGGTGTTTATAAGTAATATGTGAGATGTTTGTGAGGTGTTTATAGGTTGTATGTGAGATGTTTGTGCGGTGTTTATAAGTAATATGTGAGATGTTTGTGAGGTGTTTATAGGTTGTATGTGCGATGCTTATAGGTTGTATGTAAGATGTTTGTGAGTTGTTTTTAGGTTGTATGTGTGATGCTTATAGGTTGTATGTAAGATGTTTGTGAGTTGTTTATATGTATGTGAGATGTTTGTGAGGTGTTTATAGATTGTATGTGAGATGTTTGTGAGGCATTTATAAGTTGTATGTGAGATGTTTGTGAGGCATTTATAACTTGTATGTGATATGTTTGTGAGGCGTTTATAACTTTTATTTGAGATGTTTGTAATTTGTATGTGAGATGTTAGTGAGGAGTTTATAGGTTGTATGTTAGATTATATTTAGGTGTTTATAATTTGTATGTGAGATGTTTATGAGGTGTTTATAGGTTGTATGTGAGATGTTTATAATTTGTATGTGAGATGTTTGTGAGGCGTTTATAGGTTGTACAGTATGTTAGATTATAGTGAGGTGTTTATAACTTGTATGTGAGGTGTTTATAACTTGTATGTGAGATGTTTATAATTTGTATGTGAGATGTTTGTGAGGTGTTTATAAATTGTATGTGAAATGTTTGTGAGGTGTTTATAGGTTGTATGTGAGATGTTTGTGAGGCGTTTATAATTTGTATGTGAGATGTTTATAATTTGTATGTGAGATGTGTTTATAATTTGTATGTGAGATTATAGTGAGGTGTTTATAATTTGTATGTGCAATGTTTATAATTTGTATGTGAGATGAGTTTATAGGTTGTATGTGAGATGATTGTGAGGCGTTTATAATTTGTATGTGAGATGTTTATAATTTGTATGTAAGATGTGTTTATAATTTGTATGTGAGATTATAGTGAGGTGTTTATAATTTGTATGTGCAATGTTTATTATTTGTATGCAAGATGTTTGTGAGGTGTTTAAAGGTTGTATGTCAGATTATAGTGAGGTGTTTATAATTTGTATGTGAGATGTTTATAGGTTGTATGAGAGATGTTTGTGAGGTGTTAATGGGTTGTATGTGTGATGTTTATTATTTGTATGTGAGATGTTTGGGAGGTGTTTATAGGTTGTATATGAGATTATAGTAAAGTGTTTATAATTTGTATGTGAGATTAAAGTGAGACGTTTATAATTTGTATGTGAGATGTTTATAGGTTGTATATTAGATGTTTGTAGGTTCTATGTGAGATTATAGTGAGGTTACTGTGACTTGTGTGAAAGGTTGAGTTACACATGAAGTTTGTTAAGACTTTTTATATAAAGTTATGCTGGGGTGCATGTGGGGCTATTGTGAGCGGTGTGTGCGGGGCTATAGTGAGCTGCTTTTGCTCCAAGGGGGAATATAGTGAGCAGCGTAAGGCGCCAGGACTGAGCATAGGGCATACAGGGCATTTGCATGGTGGGCTTGGGCCGGGGGTCAGTTGTGGGCTGGCCTGTTGCCTTAGCCCCACCAGTCACCTGCATTATTATTTGTGCATGATGCAGGACCAGCCATGCCGTGCCTCGCACTGCCTTGCTATGAGTCACGTCAGCAACTGACTAATCAGGCTGACGAGCAATAAGCGGTTATTCTTGATTTAAAATGTGAACCTCATTAGCTATAATTTTTTTTAATTAAATTTCACTTTTTTACTATTTAATTACAAATATTTTACAAAATACTGTGAAAGAAGAATGTTACAAACTTTAAATGTTTCCTTCCATAAGGCAGGGAGAGTCCACGGCTTCATTCTTTACTGTTGGGAAATACAACACCTGGCCACCAGGAGGAGGCAAAGAAACCCCAGCCAAAGGCTTAAATATCCCTCCCACTTCCCCTATCCCCCAGTCATTCTTTGCCTTTCGTCACTATAGGAGGTGTCAGAGAAGTGTCAGAAGATTTGTATATTCCTGTAATGGGTATGTTCTCTTCAAGAAAGGACTGGAGTTTTAAGTAGTCATGTCAACCTCTCAGTGAGAGTATTGATGAAAGTCTGGAGATGCAGGGAAAGTTTTTTTGCGAACCCATCCAGACTGTCGCTAAAAGCTCCTGAACAATCAGTGTTGACGAGTTTCACTGCTTGCTGTTACACACTCAAGTCCATGTCAGAAGTGCTGCTGCAAGACTGTCACATGGATCCTGGAGGGTAAGACCGTTTTTTATATATACACTTTAAAATGCTATACAGGGTCACAGTGTGGCTCCTTTATACCTCGATAGGATCAAGGGTTAATATCTCCTTCAGGGAGATTATTTGAACAGCTTGAGGATTTATATCTGCTTAATGTGAGAGGTTTTTTGGGTTCATAGACAGTGTGTTTTTTGGCTTGGAACAAACAGGTTTCACTTTCATTTTGTGAAGTGTTGCGCAGCTCATAATAGCTTAGCGCCCTTTTTCATAATAAGGAAGTCCTGTTTTACGCACCACGTGACCGTGTGCGGTCCCTTTCATTTCCTAAGATCCTGCTGCAGACATCATTCCTGAGGAGAGCGTTTTCACTGTTAGCTGTCTGGGTCTAGGAGGTTGTGAGTGCCCCAGCCATTGGAAGTATTAAGGTGAGGTTCTTTAAATAGAAGCATTTATTTTTGTTTGTCCTTCTGTGGGTATATACAAATCTATGGAGCACTCTGATTCTACATTAGAAGGTTCCACTCCTTCTGTACTGATTAATAATTCCTGTTTATATTGTGAGGAGGCTGTGGTATGCCGTCTGCTCAATTTTGTTCCATTTGCCTAAACACTGTTCTAAAGTCTAAGAAGGGAGACTAGCCTGCTAATACTCAAAGCTCTATTAGCCCTTCTGAGCCGTCTACTTCTCAGGAATCTGGGTTCCTTCCTTGTGTCCTAATCCTTCTTCAGCGAAGAAACGTTTGCTTCACAATCTAGATGTGGTTCGTGCCTTGAAGTTCTATCTTCAGGCTACTAGGGAATTCAGACAATCTTCCTCTTTGTTTGTCATCTGTATGGAGAAGCGTAAGGGGCAGAAGGCTACTACGGCTTCTCTATCTGGTTGAGGAGTGTCATCCGCTTAGCTTATGAGACAGCGGGATGACAGCCTCATGAGAGGATAACGGCTCATTCCACTAGAGCAGTGGCTTCCTCTTGGGCTTTTAAGAATGAAGCCTCAATGGATCAGATTTGTAAGGTGGCTACCTGGTCCTCCTTACAAGCTTTTTCTAAATTTTACAAGTTTGATGTGTTTGCTTCGACTGAAGCAGCTTTCGGGAGAAAAGTTTTGCAGGCTGTGGTGCCCTCAGAATAGGGTCCGCCTCTTGTTTCTGTTCCCTCCCGTTATTCATTCAGTGTCCTCTGGAGCTTGGGTATAGTTTTACCAACAGTATGGAATTAAGTTGTGGACTCTCCCTGCCTTATGGAAGGAAAACATAATTAATGCTTACCAGATAAATTCCTTTCCTTCCTGGCAGGGAGAGTCCACGACCCTGCACGTAATTTATTTTTTTGATGGGCAGCTCCCTTTTTATATTATTTCTTCTGGCACCTTTATACCCTGATGTTTCTCCTACTTTTCCTTGTTCCCTTGGCAGAATGACTGGGGGATAGGGGAAGTGGGAAGGATATTTAAGCCTTTGGCTGTGGTGTCTTTGTCTCCTCCTAGTGGACAGCGAAGGAACGTTTGCTTCACAATCTAGATGTGGTTTGTGCCTTGACGTTCTATCTTCAGGCTACTAAGGATTTCAGACAATCTTCCTCTTTGTTTGTCATCTATACAGGGAAGCATAAGGTTATTATATGTGAGATTGTTGTGAGGTTATTATGGGTTATTCTCTGATTCGTGTGAGCTTGTGTGTTATTCATATAAATGATTGTGAGCTTATTGTGTAGTTCTTGTAAGGTTATTGTATGTAAGATTGTTGTGGGGTTATTATAGGTTATTCTGAATCTTGTAAGCTTAATGTGGGCTAGATTACAAGTGGAACGCTACATATCGCTTGCGTGCAAGCAATATTAGCACTACATTGAGTAATAACAGTGCACACTAATGTGCGCTGGTATTACAAATTAAGTGCAATACGAACTCAAGCTCATTGTGCTCAAGAGAGTGCACTTCCATAGGCTCCAATGGGAGCCTCATTCTGATGCCCTGGGACTGACCATCAGGGACTGACCATCCTTCTGACAGAGTGCCGCCAGCTTTGAGGATTTTAAGAACTTTATATTTGTTTTCTATTGTTTGATGTATCATTGGGATATGACATGTTATTTTTTTTTGTTTTTTTTTATTTTTATTGAGTGTTGAAAGTACATATACAGGTTTACTCATGCTAAGGTAGGTACAGTCATATGTCCTATATAACAATGGATTATCAGAGAAAATATTAACTGCATTATACACACTGGGAAAAATACTAAACCTTACAGTAAAGGGCTAAGAAATACCTGTTATGCAAAATATCAAATCACACATGTCAACCCTAATAATTTTCCAATCCCCTTCAGACTGGTGAGGCCACTTTTGGACCCCTAGGACAGATAAATTGGACATTAAGGAGATTATAATAACATGAGGCCACTTTTGGACCCCTAGGACAGATAAATTGGACATTAAGGAGATTATAATAACATGAGGCCACTTATGGACCTCCAGGATACTATTAAAACATATCGCCAATGAGGTTATATGCTGAAAACATATGCTAACAACATAAATACCCGGGGCATTGAGACGTGATATGAAAAAACTGAATCTGGGGCCCTGTAAAGTTGTATTGAACATCTAAGTGTTGGCTAGTGGCTCTATAAAAACCCAATCTCATGTTACAAGTATTGGGAAAGAAGTGTGGGTATACTAATTAAGGGATGCACATCCACCAATCTGATATATAAATGGCTATTATGTGAGTTGAGGCGCCAAATATATATATGAACTGCTATGTGTCTCACTATGTAGATAATCTCAACAGAATTGGGTATACAATATTAATAAATGAAAAACAACCCTGAATACCAGTCCACAAAATATGGCGTTATGTTCTAAAAGTGAACTCAGCCTTGTAGTTAACTAGGAGTGCCAGCTGCAGAGCAGGTGGAAAAGTTAAACATCTCACAAAAGCTATGCCCCAGGGTCAACATACTTGTCTAAACAAACAGAGCAGTTATTAGCTTAGTTAAACATGCCAGTGTCAAATAAAAGAAAAGAAAAAGAACAAAAAAAAAGGAAAATCTTCACATAAAAGAAGAGAACTCAGTTGATCAAGTGCTGGGCCTACTGCGGTACAAAACAGCAATACATTAATCTAGGGTCACATAAACAATATGCACATAAGGGACTGTAAGAACTATGGCAGATATACATGCGTTTCATATACAAAGAGAAGGAACCGTATTATACAAAAGGCACTGAGTTAAAGGCTAGCAGTAAGGGGATAATCAACGATATCTTAAGCTAGAGAAAAGCTGCTAAACTAGCTCTGTAATGACTACACCTATCTCAAGCAAACTGTTACACATCCTAAAAGTTTAGACTAGGATTATACATAAGCACGGTAATGGAGAGAAACTTGGAATACAAGGCGTAGTAGTCTTTAATAGAGAGTCTCAGATTTACCCCACTCCAGTTCTTATTAAGAAACAGTGGCTCCTTGATACCCTGGATTGAGCGTCAGATTCCCAGGCAAGTAGCGGTAAATCCTTAGAGCAGGAGACTTCGGGAATTCTCAAGATCACTGCGATACATGCCTTTTTTATTGTGATGCTGATCCGGGAGATTTTTAAAGTCCCTGCTGCAATGTTCAACTTTTTACCAACCACGGCCGTAGGATGAGGCACATTGGTTGTGAAAATCGGGTGACACCTCACGCAATGCCCCTCTCCTCTCCTCCAATCAGCCGGTGCATCTTTCCACCGGGGTCTGGCCTGCTTGTATATCGAGGTAGAGAACTCCGGTAACTGTCTGGAGTCAGATGTATAAGGTTTTGAGCGGCAGCCCGACCAAGTAGCGGGCACATCTCTTGCGCTTCTGAAATGAATGGCGGCTCTCCTCCATAACGCAGCTGTGTAGAGATTACTGCTATACTGGCTGTGGTGTTTGGGAGATGCAGAAGCACCTCCCCGCTCTCTTCTCCTGCAATTAGCTGACCCTTTAGGGCTCGGTGCTCCATCTTGTCAATGTGTCTGCCAACAATCTCACAGTGCCCTACAGTAGGGTCTGCTATCGGTATCGGATCTCTGATCCTTTCTTTCGGCAAAGCTAGCTCTGCTGTCCCAGCTTTAGCTGATGATGTTTCCTCACCATTCCTGAGAAGGATTTGAGTGAATTGTGCTTCTAAGGCGGCAAAATGATCGCTGAGCAGCTGATGTGTTCTTGTCTCCCATCTGTCAAGTGCCTCCATAATCATTTCACAGTAGTTGCGCACTTTTTTTTCCCCCAGCTCCAACAACAGCTCTCAGTTCAAATCTGCGTTTAATAATACAAAAATAATACAAAAACAATAAACTTTCCAGTTATGTATAAACTGGTTTGGTAACCCAATGACCTGGGGGGGGGGGGTATTAGTGCGGGAACCCCAACAGCACTGGCAGTCAGACAATAGAGGCCTCTCGGCCTCGTGGCTAATCGCAGTGTAGTTAGCTGAGGAGCATAGGCAGGTCTGAGTAATGCTGGAGAATCCTAAATCTCTCTTGAGTAGCAAAGGATTGTTTAACTTTGGTTTATCAGTAGGAAAAGTAAGAAAAAGTGTTAAAACAAATCCTAAATATGGTTTAGATGCAGGAGCTCTTCACAAACACATCCTGCCGCAACAGCTATAGGCTCCGCCCCATGACGTGTTTTTTTTTGTTATATGTATTGATTAATTTTGTTATAGGATTTTTTAGTAGGGAAGTGCCCCCTTTAGGAATTTCTTTTTATTTCTCATATCCCTCATTCTGATGCCGTCAGAGACAGCATCAGAACCTGAGCGCAGCAAAGGGGGTAAGTAGCGCTGCGATGGCAGAAAATATAAATATATATGTATATAAGCATACACATATATATTTACAGGGAACACACAGTTTCCATAGACCGTAATGTAAAGGCACTACTCCCACCAACTTTAACCACAAAATACTGCCTAGTGCAGTAAATTTATTAAAAAATAAAAATGGTACATTTTTATTTTCTAATTATCTACACTAGACATTATTTTGGGGGGCATTTGAAGCATACAATTAACCAGAGATCTGATCTCTGGTTAATTTTATCAGCACTAATCGCTACCAGTAGCTTGCGGTAGCAATAACCAGCTACTTGTAATGGCTGGTTATTTATCGTTTGCGGGCGCGCAATAAATTAGCCCTGTGTCTTTTATGTAATATTATTGTGAGCTTATTGTGCGGTTCTTGTAAGCTTGTTGTATGTGAGATTGTTGTGAGGTTATTGTAGGTTCTTCTGTGATTCTTGTGAGCTTATTGTGTGTTGTACATAAGATGGTTGTGAGATTATTGTGTGGTTCTTGCAAGATTGTTGGGAATTGAATATGAGATCATTGTGATGTTTTTGTGTGGTTATTGCGAGTTGCATGTGAGGTTACTTTCATATTCTTACGGGGTGCTAGTGGGGTTATTTTTTTTGGGATACACACTTCCTCACATTTGTAATAAAATAAACTCAGATTGGTTGCAGTTGGGTTCTGTACGGCTCAGAGTTGGGCTTAAATGGAAAATGTTTTTTTCATGATTTGGAAAGAGCAATTTACTTCTATTGTCTAATTTGCTTCATTCTCTTGGTATGCTTTGTTGAAAAACATACCTAGATAGGCAATGCACTACTGGGAGCTAGCTGCTGATTGGTGACTGCACTTATATGCCTCTTCTCAATGGCACACCCTATGGGGTATATTTATGAAGCAGCGGATGCTGCTTATTTCGCGCGAGCCTTCAGGCTTGCTGGAAATGTAAGTTAAGAAGTACCACCTCTGAGATGGCGGACAGCAATCATCCCGATCGGGATGATTGACACGCCCTGCTAGATTGGCTGCGAATGTGAAGGGGGCGGCATTGCCCAAGCATTTCACTAGAAATGCTTGTGCAATGTTAAATGCTGACAGCGTATGCCGTCTGCATTTAGCGATGTCGGGCAGACATGATCTGTTACAGCGGATCATGTCCGTCCGACATTTGTTAAATCAGCCCCGATGTGTTCAGCTAGTAGCGCATTTCTGCCTCTTCAAGAAAGTATACCATTTTATGATTCTGATCATAAAATAAAAAATTTGTGTTTCATGTCCCTTTAAGTACTTTGAGTGAGATTAGTTTGTTCTCATGTTCACTAGTGAGAAACCAGGACATAAATATGGATAGCACCTTACCTGAGGATTGTCCTGCAAATTGAGTGTGAGATTAGGTGTGGTTTTTATTAGGTAATATTAGGTGGGACTCACATTTCCCCTGTTTGCTGACTCTTGTTTCCCGATCTAATCATCTGTTTTCTTTCTCTTCTTTTTCTATTCTAAATATTCTCTACTGAATTCTCCCCCATATATACCATATATATTCTTATGATATTTTCTTCTCTCACCTCTAGGTATTGTGTACGGCTCTAAGGGCCTTCTCCTTCTCCTGGGAATATTTCTTGCCTATGAAACCAAGAGTGTCTCCACTGAGAAAATCAATGACCATCGAGCAGTTGGAATGGCCATATATAACGTGGCTGTAAGTTTTGTGGTGTTTAGGGAGGATACAGTGGAAGCAGAAGAGGGGTGGTTGTCTACATGGTTGTCCTTTCTCACAGTTTTTGGTCATCAACAGGAGGTGGTTCTGTTCAAAAAGTTCATGCTATATAAAAAGCTTTATAAATAGTACAAAATATATGATTGAGATATCTAAGATGTCCAGTCTCCTCTATAAAATATAGAGATTACCATTTGTAACTGGGAATGTCCATCAAAATATAAATATACCTACAGGGAACAGAAAGACTACTCTTTAACCTTTTTCCATCATTGTTACTATGTCAACTGCATTTTTCCAGTTAACCAAAGGTCATACTTCCTTTTTCGTCTGGTTTAAAATACTTCTTTAAAGACACTGATTGATTATGTTGTCAAGGGTGGAACAATAGAAAATAGAAATTAGTCTTCAGTGATAGATCGAGTTATAGAAGATAATAGTGAGGAATGGAAAAGTGTAGAGAAAACCTATTTTCATTAAAGGGTCATGGAAATAAAAAATAAACTTTCATTAATTCAGAGACAACTTCAATACAATACAATTAAAAAGAACTTTCAAATGTACTTCTGTGATCAAATTGACCTTTTTTTTCTCTGTATCATTTGTTGAAACTTCCATGACGACATACTGAGGTAGGCTCAGGAGCATACACCATAACAAATTATTCCAGGAGAAAGAAGTAACTTTGATAATCGAAGCATACGGGAATATTTTTTTTTAATTGCAGGTTGTCTCTGAATCATGAAAACTTAATTTTGAGTTCCATGCCCATTTATATTCCACCTATAGTTGTCCAGTATCTAGTTTGGTTACCACCTTATTCCATACCTCTAGGTCAGGGTGAAGAGCCTTGGCCCTCCTGATGTTTCAGAGCTACATAACCCATGATGCTTAGACACTCTGAAGTCCAGTTGAGCATCATGCGAAATGTAGTTCTGAAACATCTGGAGGGCCAAGGTTCCCTGTCCCTGCTCTAAGTGAAGTTTTGTCTTTTGCAGATGTTCTTCCTATGATTAATCTTGTTGTGTTATTTCTTCCAGGTCCTCTGTCTTATCACTGCTCCAGTTACAATGATTCTCAGTAGTCAGCAGGATGCGGCCTTTGCCTTCTCTTCTCTAGCCATTGTCTTCTCAGCTTACATCACTCTTGTTGTGCTTTTCGTGCCCAAGGTGAAGAGATTTTTGTATTATTTGTTTTGGTTGTATTGTCAAGTAGACATCTCATTGTAATCTTCTGTTGGTGGCTGTATGTTATTTCTTTTTAAAGACACGATGAGTCCACGGATCATCTTCATTACTTATGGGATATTCACCTCCTGGTCAGCAGGAGAAGGCAAAGAGCACCACAGCAGAGCTGTTAAATAGCTCCTCCCTTCCCTCCCACTCCAGTCATTCTCTTTGCCTACGTTAGTGATAGGAAGTGGTAAAGTGAGGTGTTAGAAAAGATTCTTCAATCATGAATTTATTATTTTTAAAGTAGTACAAGATTGTGCTGCTTTGTTCAGGGGTGTAGCCGTAGTCTATATCAGTCTCTTCAGTAGGGCATTGGTGGCTTTAGAACAATTCGCCAATAATTCTCACTGCGCCTCCCATACCTAGATGCTGCCCTAATCCTGATAGCCTAAGTAAGATGACTCAGGCTTTATCTTTATCCACAGGGCTATGGGAGGGAGAGGACCTCTTAAACCTGCTGGGCTGCCCTGCTGTCGGGCAGAGTTAAAGGTAAGTGCTGACTTTTTTATTCTGGGTTGGTAATAAAGATCTCAGAAAAGTGGAGCACTTTATTTATTTGGGTAAGAACTCCTACATGTAAAAGGAGGGAACTTCGGTGACAGCAACTTATAGCAGGCTAAGGAGACTGATTAGGTGGCTTTCTCTTACATGGTGTATCCAGTCCATGGATTCATCCTTACTTGTGGGATATTCTCATTCCCTACAGGAAGTGCAAAGAGAGCACACAGCAGAGCTGTCCATATAGCTCCCCCTCAGGCTCCGCCCCCCCAGTCATTCTCTTTGCAGCTCTAACAAGTAGCATCTCCACGGGAGTGTGAAGGGAATGTGGTGTTAGATTTGTAGTTTTTATTTCTTCAATCAAAAGTTTGTTATTTTAAAATAGTGCCGGTTTGTACTATTTACTCTGAGGCAGAAAGTGAAGAAGATTTCTGCTGAGAGGAAAACGATTTTAGCATGTTGTAACTAAAATCCATTGCTGTTCCCACGCAGGACTGTTGAGTACCAGAAAACTTCAGTTGGGGGGAACAGTTTGCAGGCTTAACTGCTTTAAGGTATGTTTCAGTCAATTTTTTCTAGTCAAGACTTAGTAATGCTAGAAGACTGACAAGAATCCCCATGTGGGAAAGGTAAGCCATATTCTAAGACTTCGTATAGAAGGAAGGCTTATTGGAAGGGCTCAAAACACTGTTGGACACTGTTAAGGGGCAATCGATTATTTTTTAACATAAATCTGACTTTAATACAAGTTTTATTACATTTGAAACACTCTTTTGGGGTTTATTCCGCATGGCATATATTTAGACACCTATTTTGGCTTGGGAAGGCCCCACAACTCCAGAGTGAAGATGGAGGGGACCTGAATTTCGCGCCTCAGTTGCGCAGTTGATTTTACAGACAGCTTCATGCAGATCCATGTGAAGGATCCAAAGATTACTTGAGGACTTCAGAGAGGCTTATTTTCGATCAAAACTAATCCCCAAGGAAGGTAGGGCAACAGCAAGGCTGTGGCATGGTTAATTTGCTCCGGTTTGGGCAGTAGGGGGTTAATTGACTTTAAATTTACCGTGCAATCATTTCAAAGCATTAGGATCATATGGTGAAAATTTCATAAAGATTGGATGATTTTTGGAGGTTTAGTAAAAAAGTGTGCACTTTTTATTATTTAAAGGCACAGTACCGTTTTTTCAAAAAATGTATTTTACTGTATTTGAGTGCTGTCTAAGTCTGTTTAACATGTCTGAGCCTACAGATAGACCTTGTTCTATGTGTTTAATAGCCATGCCGGTACCCCCTTTACATTTGTGTTTAAAGTGTGCTAAGGTATCTAAACATTTTAAAGACCATGCAGTGACACTTAAAAATATAGCCCAAGATGATTCTTTAACGGAAGGTAACGAGGATAGTCCTCCTTCCTCTCCTCATGTGTCGACACCAGTTACGCTCGCGCAAGCGATGCCTAGTAACTCTAGCGCATTGGCCCCTATTACATTGCAACAATTAGCAGCAGTCATGGATAATTCCCTTGCGGCATTTCTATCCAAACTGCCAGTTTTTCCTGAAAAGCGTGATAGCTCAGTTTTAAGAACAGAGATGAGCAATCAGAAGTTTTGGATGATTTATCTGTTGTACCCTCACAACCCTCTGAAGTGGCAGTGAGGGATGTACTGTCTGAGGGAGAAATTTCTGACAGAGGAAGAATTTCTCAGCGGGCAGAATCAGATTCCTTAGCGTTTAAATTTAAGCTGGAACACCTCCGCGTACTACTTAAGGAGGTTTTAGCTACGCTGGTTGATTGTGACCCCATGGTGGTCCCAGAAAAATTGTGTAAAATGGACAAGTTTCTAGAAGTCCCTGTATACACTGATGCGTTTCCGATCCCGAAGAGGGTGGCGAATATTGTGACTAGGGAGTGGGAGAGACCAGGTGTACCTTTTGTCCCCCCCCCCTATCTTTCAGAAAATGTTCCCCATAACTGACCCCAGGCGGGACGGTCCCTAAGGTAGAGGGAGCAGTTTCAACACTAGCCAAGCGCACAACAATACCAGTAGAAGACAGTTGTGCTTTCAAGATCCTATGGATAAAAAATTAGAAGGTTTACTAAAGAAAATATTTGTTCAACAAGGTTTCCTTCTTCAACCGATTGCCTGCATTATTCCTGTAACTACTGCAGCGGCTTTTTGGTTTGAGGCGCTGGAGGAGTCGCTCCAGAGGGAGACTTCATATGACGAAGTCATGGATAGAATTCATGCTCTAAAGCTGGCTAATTCTTTTATCACAGATGCCGCTTTACAATTAGCTAAGTTAGCGGCGAAAAATTCTGGTTTTGCCATTATGGCGTGAAGAGCGCTTTGGCTCAAATCGTGGTCGGCTGACGTGTCATCCAAAACAAAATTACTAAATATTCCTTTCAAGGGAAAGACCCTATTCGGCCCCGAGTTGAAAGAAATTATTTCAGATATCACTTCAGGAGCGGACCTGCTTCAACCTCTGCAACCGAAAAGCAAGAGGGTAACACTTCCCAGCCTAAAGCAACCTGGAAGCCTTTGCAGGGCTGGAACAAGGGTAAACAGGCCAAGAAGCCTGCTGCTGCTACCAAGACAGCATGAAAGGGTAGCCCCCGATCCGGGACCGGATCTAGTAGGGGGCAGACTTTCTCTCTTTGCTCAGGCTTGGGCGAGAGATGTTCCAGATCCCTGGGCATTAGAAATCGTTGCTCAGGGGTATCTTCTAGAATCCAAGGACTCTCCTCCAAGGGGAAGGTTCCACATTTTTCGTTTGTCTTCAGACCAGACAAAGAAACAGGCGTTCTTACGCTGTGTAGAAGATCTTCTAAAGATGGGAGTGATTCACCCAGTTCCAATTGTAGATCAAGGACTGGGCTTTTACTCAAACCTGTTTGTAGTTCCCAAAAAGGAAGGAACTTTCAGGCCAATCCTGGATTTAAAAATTCTAAACAAATTCCTCAGAGTTCCATCATTCAAAATGGAAACCATTCGGACAATCTTACCGATGATCCAGGAAGGTCAATATATGACTACCGTGGATTTAAAGGATGCGTACCTTCATATTCCTATCCACAAAGATCACCATCAGTTCCTAAGGTTTGCCTTTCTGGACAAGCATTACCAGTTCGTGGCCCTTCCTTTCGGGTTGGCCACTGCTCCAAGAATTTCACAAAGGTGCTAGGGTCCCTTTTGGCGGTACTAAGACCGCGGGGCATTGCAGTAGCACCTTACCTGGACGACATCTTAATTCAGGTGTCGTCTTTTCAAAGAGCTAAGGCTCATACAGAAATCGTTCTGGCCTTTCTAAGGTCTCACGGGTGGAAGGTGAACGTCGAAAAAAGTTCTCTGTCCCCGCTCACAAGGGTTCCCTTCCTGGGAACACTAATAGACTCGGTAGAAATGAAAATATTTCTGACGGGGGTCAGGAAGTTAAAGCTTTTAACTACTTGCCGAGTTCTTCATTCCATTCCTCGGCCTTCTGTAGCTCAGTGCATGGAGGTAATCGGATTAATGGTTGCGGCAATGGACGTTGTCCCCTTTGCCCGAATTCATCTCAGACCATTGCAACTGTGCATGCTCAAACAGTGGAATGGGGATTATGCAGATTTGTCTCCTCAAATACAACTGGACCAGAAAACCAGAGATTCTCTTCTCTGGTGCTTGTCTCAGGATCACCTGTCTCAGGGAATGTGCTTCCGCAGACCGGAGTGGATCATTGTCACGACCGATGCCAATCTGTTAGGCTGGGGTGCGGTCTGGGACTCCCTGAAAGCTCAGGGCCTATGGTCTCGGGAAGAATCTCTTCTCCCGATAAACATTTTGGAACTGAGAGCGATATTCAACACACTCCAGGCATGGCCTCAACTAGCGGCGGCCAAATTCATCAGATTTCAGTCGGACAACATCACGACTGTAGCGTACATCAATCATCAGGGAGGAACAAAGAGTTCCCTAGCGATGAAGGAAGTAACCAAGATCATCAAATGGGCGGAGGATCACTCCTGCCATCTATCTGCAATTCACATCCCAGGAGTAGACAACTGGGAGGCGGATTTTCTGAGTCGTCAGACTTTTCACACAGGGGAGTGGGAACTCCACCCGGAGGTTTTTGCTCAGCTGACCCAGCTATGGTGCATTCCAGAGTTGGATCTGATGGCGTCCCGTCAGAACACCAAACTTCCTCTTTACGGATCCAGGTCCAGGGACCCCAAGGCGGCATTGATAGATTCTCTAGTAGCACCTTGGTCCTTCAATCTGGCTTATGTCTTTCCACCGTTTTCCCTTCTCCCTCGGCTGGTAGCCAGAATCAAACAGGAGAAGGCTTCGGTAATTTTGATAGCGCCTGCGTGGCCACGCAGGACTTGATATGCAGACATAGTGGACATGTCATCTGTTCCACCATGGACACTGCCATCAAGGCAGGATCTTCTAATACAGGGTCCATTCAAGCATCCAAATCTAGTTTCTCTGCAACTGACTGCTTGGAGATTGAACGCTTAATTCTATCTAAGCGTGGGTTCTCTGAATCAGTTATAGATACTCTGATCCAGGCTAGAAAGCCTGTCACCAGGAAAAAAAATTTTTTTTATAAATCAAAGTTTTTTATTGAGGTTATTAGTAATACAGCATTCATTACACAACAACATATATATTAACTCTGCAGACATATGCCACCATGGATGACCTCTTCAGCACACAATATACAAAGAATAGTATGCCATTTCTAGTGAAAGTTGTCTACATAAAAAATAAAAACAAAAGGAAAAAAATATATACATAATAATGAAACCTCTTTTTCTTTAGTTATGTTCCTCACCTGCTTAAAGTAATGCTCTTGAACCTATCAAGGCTAATGATATAGGAAAGAGGAATGATAGTAATGACAATAGCTGGGAATAATAATATATTGAGGTGCAAAGTAGCGGATAAGTACAGCTGAAGAAGTTCACCATAACCTGGTGGGGGGGGGAGGTGGTACAAATATATACTGTGCAGGACAATTACCAACATCTTCCTATAGTGACATTAGATAGAAATATGTTATACATTGCATAGAAACCATTAAACCTTATGACCTTTAAAATAGGCTTATATAGGTGGTCTTAGCTAGAGAATTTGAAGATGATCTAATGATGGACCCCTTCTAGGGCTTGAACTGTCAATTACAAGAACACACCAGTAAGATGCATTACTCAAGTGAAGGAGTCACACCTAAAACTAAAGTTAGGAGTCAAGCTAAAATTATCAGTATATGTGATAAATTAAAATAAAGGATCTAGTGTTAGCGTCTCTCTATATGGTATCAAAGGCTGAATATAAAAGGGAAAAAGTTTGTGCTTGTCCACTCTATTTAAACATGACTGCAGGCATTATCTGTAGGTGATCCTGACCAAGAGTGTTAAAATACCTGTAGTTGGTTAGGTTGAATAATGTTAGGTCCCAAAAGCACATACACACACTACCCCGAAGTATACTACAGAAGAGTGAACGTGTCACCTCGGCCGCCGGTGACATATCAATACCATAAGTAACAGGGGATGGGGTGCACTACATGGAAATACTTCTAGTAAAAGTCATATAGTATATATACGAAAGGACCTTATATAAAAAACTAGGGGTACACTCGTTATATATAAATACTGGTATATGTAGACGGGTGAAATAACAATAAAACATTGAAAATGTAAAAACTCCCAGTCCCTTTGCTAACGTAGAGAGATAATGGAGCTATGTCTTCTGTGAAGAGTCCGTATATGGCAACCTGCAAAGGGTCAAATTATTCAAGTGATAATTAGCTATCAATATGTCTCTAGAGGGCTTGTGTAATTGGGACAAATTAGCTATGTATAGAAATTAATATAAACATATTTAACTGAACCTTAGCACTTGTACAGAAAGAGCCTTAAAACATATTTAGTCATTGCAAAATGACAGTTAACATTTAACTAATATTAGATATAATGAGCAAATGTGCTATTAGCAGTGGACAAGTTAAACTAGTGCTAGGCATAACATGTTGGACACTTTTTTCGAACAAATTGGTTCTCATTGACGTGCCCAAATAACAAATACTCAGCGTTGGATTCAGAAGCTGTTATAACACATTGTCATTGGAGATAGACTCCGACTGTATTCTTGAGTGTCCAATAACAAGATGTCCACTTCATCTGCGGTAACCAGGAGTAACCTCCCGGATCAAAAGAGCCTTTCAAGTGATCGCGGCAAAATGTGCCAACTGTCCTGTGAGACCTAGAAAATAGCATACTGCGGATATGTGATGCCGGCCCTGAGAAGTGCCACTCCAATTGTCCCTTATTTGTAGGCAGATAATCAGGCGCACCACAACCTCCCAAAAGGATCACTGCTGAAAAAATGCGGCGGTTATAGTCCTGTGTACCTCCAACATAACCGTAGTGCTCTGTAGGGATTATTCTCACAATGGCAGGTGCATCATCCCTGACTGCGACGCTGAAGGCTGGCGGCAAAGGTTTCCCCCGACTCCGGGTCATAGGGGATGCGCCCAGTCGTCTAGGCCCTAAGAGGAGCCTCCGCTGTGTGATCAGATGAATATGTTCTAGCCTCACTGGGCTTAATGTATCTTCCACAGTAGAGCCTTTGTAGAGTGAAGTAGGTTCCACAGGGAGACTGGGTGTTTCAGTAATGGAATCAGTCACTGACTCTGCAGTCCGCTCCACGGCTAAAGGAGGTTGCACTAAGCAAATCGGGATATCGGTAACATTCAATCTGCTTTGTACCGGTAGCTCCCGTTGCTCCATAATATTTCTTAGGCTCACTGAGAGATCTTCAAAGCCAGCTGACAATTGTAAACTGAGCTCCCTCAGGGCCTCGTGGATAACCAAAGAGACCTCCGCCATACTTAATGCTGCTGCTTCAATAGGCCGTAGAAACCAGGGTGTTTCCTAGCTGACACTGTCGGTCCGAGGGAAAAACTGATAAAATAGCTAAAGGTCTTCTAATAATGTAGAAGCAATCTTGCCGGTTCTGAGAAGGTTTTGGGGAAATTTGTAGAGAATTGGTCCCAATTTGACATTAGATTAGGTAAATTTCTGCAGGAGCCCTCATGCACACGTCTGCCCTGCTTGGCTGTTGGCTCCGCCCCCCCCGTCACCAGGAAAATTTACCATAAAATATGGCGGAAATATCTTTGCTGGTGTGAATCCAAGGGTTACTCGTGGAGTAAGATTAGGATTCCCAGGATATTGTCTTTTCTCCAAGAAGGATTGGAGAAAGGGTTGTCAGCTAGTTCCTTAAAGGGACAGATATCTGCTCTGTCTATCCTGTTACACAAGCGTCTGGCAGAAGTACCAGACGTTCAAGCGTTTGCACAGGCTTTAGTCAGAATCAAGCCTGTCTATAAATATGTGGCTCCTCCATGGAGTCTAAATTTAGTTCTTTCAGTTCTTCAAGCGGTTCCGTTTGAACCTTTACATTCCATAGATATTAAGTTATTATCTTGGAAAGTTTTGTTTTTGGTAGCTATTTCTTCTGCTCGAAGAGTTTCAGAATTGTCTGCTTTGCAGTCTAATTCACCCTATCTGGTATTCCATGCAGATAAGGTTGTTTTGCGTACCAAACCTGGTTTACTTCCGAAAGTGGTTTCTAATAAGAATATTAACCAGGAAATCATTGTTCCTTCTCTGTGTCCTAATCCAGTTTCTAAGAAGGAACGACTATTACACAATCTCGATGTGGTTCGTGCTTTAAAATTCTATTTAAAAGCAACCAAAGATTTCAGACAAACATCATCCTTGTTTGTTGTCTATTCTGGCAAGAGGAGAGGTCAAAAAGCGACTGCTACCTCCCTTTCCTTCTGGCTGAAAAGCATCATCCGTTTGGCATATGAGACTGCTGGACAGCAGCCTCCTGAACGAATTACAACTCATTCCACCAGAGCTGTGGCTTCCACATGGGCTTTCAAGAATGAGGCTTCTGTAGAACAGATTTGTAAGGCAGCGACTTGGTCTTCACTGCATACTTTTGCCAAATTTTACAAATTCAATACTTTTGCTTCTTCGGAGGCTATTTTTGGGAGAAAGGTTTTGCAAGCAGTGGTGCCTTCCGTTTAGGTTACCTGACTTGTTCCCTCCCTTCATCTGTGTCCTAAAGCTTTGGTATTGGTATCCCACAAGTAAGGATGAATCCGTGGACTGGATACACCATGTAAGAGAAAACAGAATTTATGCTTACCTGATAAATTACTTTCTCTTACGGTGTATTCGGTCCATGGCCCGCCCTGGCAATTAAGTCAGGTTCAAATTTATTTTTATAACACTACAGTCACCACTGCACCCTATGGTTTCTCCTTTTTCTCCTAACCGTCGGTCGAATGACTGGGGGGGCGGAGCCTGAGGGGGAGCTATATGGACAGCTCTGCTGTGTGCTCTCTTTGCACTTCCTGTAGGGAATGAGAATATCCCACAAGTAAGGATGAATCCGTGGACTGGATACACCGTAAGAGAAAGTAATTTATCAGGTAAGCATAAATTCTGTTTTTACTTAGGGGACTTATCACTTGGGCTGAGGGTAAAAGGACTCAGTGGGAGGTGATAATGTTTTCACATTTATTTGGGCTAAGCTGAGATCGAGAAGCGGTAGCCACATTTGCCCCCAGGTTTATTGCAGGCTCAGTTAGCTCCCGGTGGCATAGTTGTTATCACAATAGTAATGGCGACCGGGAGCTACATGGTTGTTACGCCCACGATGGGCGGAGCTTCATATGGCGCCAGTTTTGCACTGCGTGCTCTTTCTCTAATGCCGCTTCGGAATCGGAGGGACTATTTAGCACAGAATGTTGTGTTTTTAGTAAAGTGGGTCCGGACAGCGTTACAGCTGCATTGCGGACCTTTTACAACCTTTTTACAGCTACATGGTACAAGAGTTACTGTTAAGCACAGCGATCAATGTTACCCTATTGTACAAGAGTTACTGTTAAACACGAGGATTAATGTTACCCTATTATACAAGAGTTACTGTTAAGCACAACGTATTAAGCGGACCGGACAATGTTGTAGCTGCGTTCCAGACTTTTTATGTTGAAAGCAATAATGTTTTTATGTTAACTGCCGTTATGCACAAAATATAATAAAGTTTTGGGTATTAGAGAGGCAGAGGGATACCTTAGCAAGGTTTAGCTGAGGTGTAGCTAGGTTCTGCAGTGATTATGTACTGTTTTATTTTAATTCTACACACAAAAATAAAAAGTTAAATTTTAAGATTTAAAGAGACAGTAAGGTTTTTTTATGTGTTAATTTTTAATAATAATGTTTCACTTTTTTCTGACCCTATTCCTTCTAAGACTCTTGCTGTTTAGGAGTGTATTGATCAATCCTGAAATAAGGAAAGACAATCCAAAAAGCCTGCTGTTGAATCAAAGACAGCACGAAGGGCATGCCCCCGACCCGGGACCGGATATTGTTGGGGGCAGACTTCCTTCTTTACTCAGGCTTGGGTTTTGAGATGTTCAGGATCCCAGGGCAATAGAAATTGTGTCCCAGGGATGCAAAGTGGAGTTCAAAATTTTTCCTCCCAGAGATAAGTTTCTGCTTTCAAGATTATCTGTAGACCAGACAACGAGAGAGGCATTCTTACACTGCGTAAGAGACCTCTCCGCCCTGGGAGTGATTGTTCCCGTTCCAGTTCAGGAACAGGGTCTGGGGTTTTATTCCAATCTGTTAGTGGTTCCCAAAAAAGAGGGAATCTTCAGGCCAATTTTAGAAACAAATTTCTCAGGGTTCAGTCCTTCAAGATGGAAACAATTCGTTCCATTCTTCCATTGATCCAAGAGGGTCAATTTATGACAACAGTGGATTTTAAGGATGCGTATCTACATGTTCCCATTCACAGGGATCATCACAAGTTCTCCTTTCGGTCTTGCCACAGCCCCCAGAATCTTCACAGAAGTTCTGGGTTCTCTGTTGGCGGTGCTTCGAACACATGGCATTGCAGTGGCGCCTTATCTGGACGACATTCTAGTCCAGGCGCCATCCTTTCAGCTAGTAAGATCCCACACGGACTTGGTGTTGTCCTTCTTATGATCTCCTGGGTGGAAGGTAAATTTAGAAAAGAGTTCCTTAGTTCCAAATACAAGGGTAACTTTCTTAGGAACCATAAAAGACTCCCTGTCTATGAAGACTTTCTGACAGAAGTCAGGAAATTAAAGATTATCGATACTTGTCTAGTCCTTCAGTCCACTCCTCGGCCATCAGTGGCTCAGTGCATGGAGTTAATCGGGCTGATGGTGGCGACAATGGACATCATCCCGTTTGTTCGCTTCCATCTCAGAACTCTACAGTTGAACATGCTGAGGCAATGGAACGGAGATTATGCGGACTTGTCTCCCCGATTACTTCTGGAGCAGGAGACAAGGGATTCTCTACAATGGTGGTTGTCTGTGGATCATCTCTCCCAGGGAACCTGCTTTCAAAGACCATCTTGGGTGATTGTGACAACAGATGCCAGCCTTCTAGGGTGGGGAGCAGTCTGGGGCTCTCTAAAGGCTCAGGGAACATGGACTCGGTCGAAGTCTGTTCTACCCATAAATATTCTGGAACTGAGAGCGATCTACAATGCTCTTCTGGCCTGGCCCCAGTTAGCCTCGGTACAGTTTATCAGGTTCCATTCGGACAATATAATGTCAGTGGCTTACATCAATCATCAGGGAGGAATGAGGAGTTCCATGGCGAAGACAGAGGTATCCAAAATAATTCAGTGGGCGGAGGCCCATTCTTGCTGCCTGTCGGCGATCCACATCCCAGGGGTGGACAACTGGGAGGCGGATTTCCTGAGCAGTCAGACCTTTCATCCGGGGGAGTGGGAACTCCATCCAGAAGTGTTCTCCAGCCTGATTCTCAAGTGGGGTCAGCCGGAATTAGATCTCATGGCATCATCACAGAATGCCAAGCTCCCGAGATACGGGTCGAGATCCAGGGACCCCCAGGCGGAACTGATAGATGCTCTGGCGGCCCCTTGGACCTTCAATCTAGCATACCTGTTTATTACATTTGCTCTTTTTCCTTGAGTAATTGCTCGAATCAAACAGGAAAGGGCCTTGGTGATCTTCATAGCACCGGCCTGGCCCCGCAGGATTTGGTATGCAGATCTGGTGGAGATGACATCTCTACCACCTTGGAGACTTCCGTTGAGGAAAGACCTCCTGATTCAGGGGCCCTTCCTTCACCCAAATCTAGTTTCTCTGAAGCTGACTGCTTGGAGATTGAACGCTTAATTTTATCCAAAGCGGGGATTTTCTGACTCTGTCATAGAGACCATGATTTAGGCTCGTAAGCCTGTTACCAGAAGGATTTACCATAAGATTTGGCGTAAATATCTCTATTGGTGTGAATCCAAGGGCTACTCATGGAGTAGAGTTAGGATTCCTAGAATTTTGTCCTTTCTCCAAGAGGGTTTGGAGAAAGGTTTATTCACTAAAGGGGCCTTATCTATTTTGTTACACAAACGTCTGGCGGATGTTCCAGATGTACAATCATTCTGTCAGGCCTTGGTCAGGATCAGGCCTGTGTTCAAACCAGTTACTCCTCCATGAAGTCTTAATTTAGTTCTCAAAGTTCTTCAAGGGGTTCCGTTTGAGCCTATGCATTCCTTAGATATTAAGTTGTTATCTTGGAAAGTTTTATTTATTTATACTCTTCTGCTTGGAGAGTGTCAGAGCTCTCGGCATTACAGTATGAGTCTCCTTATCTTATTTTCCATTCAGATAAGGTAGTTTTACGTACTAAATTAGGATTTCTTCCTAAGGTTGTTTCTGATCGGAACATTAATCAGGAGATTTTTGTTCCTTCCTTGTGTCCTAATACTTTTTCTCAGAAGGAAAGACTTCTGCACAATTTGGACGTGGTCCGTGCTTTAAAGTTTTACCTGCAGGAGACTAAGGACTTTCGTCAGTCTTCTTTGTTTGTGGTTTTCTCAGGAAAAAGCAAGGGACAGAAAGCTACGGCTACTTCTTTTTCTTTTTGGCTGAAGAGTACCATACGTTTTGCATATGAGACTGCTGGACAGCAGCCTCCTGAGAGAGTTGTGGCTCATTCCACGAGGCCTCATGGGCATTCAAAAATTAAGCTTCTGTGGAACAGATTTGCAAGGCTGCAACTTGGTCCTCTCTTCACACTTTTTCAAAGTTCTAAAAATTTGACACTTTTGTCTCGGCTGAGGCCGCTTTTGGGAGAAAGGTTTTTCAAGCAGTGGTGCCTTTCGTTTAGGTTCCCTGTCTTGTCCCTCCCGTATCATCTGTGTACTCTAGCTTGGGTATTGAATCCCATTAGTAATTAAGATGATCCGTGGACTCATCGTGTCTTAAAAAAGAAAAGAAAATTTATGCTTACCTGATAAATTTATTTCTTTTTTGACACAATGAGTCCACGGCCTGCCCTATCTTTTAGACAGGTTGTGGGTTATTGTAAACTTCAGACACCTCTGCACCTTGGCTTTTCCTTTCTCTTCCTAACTTCGGTCGAATGACTGGAGTGGGAGGGAAGGGAGGAGCTATTTAACAGCTCTGCTGTGGTGCTCTTTGCCTCCTCCTGCTGACCAGGAGGTGAATATCCCATAAGTAATTAAGATGATCCGTGGACTAATTGTGTCAAAAAAGAAATAAATTTATCAGGTAAGCATAAATTTTCTTTTTTAGAGTTATTTGAAACTATTTAAGATTCTTAAGCCCTTATCTTCCATTGGTTTGGATCAGACTTGTTCAATCTTTACTCTCCATAGGCAGGAAACAGTCCAAATAGTTATTCATGCACTAATTTCTCAGACTGTATATCAAACGCCAACCCATAATGATAAACACTGGACAACCCAAGTGTAGATGTTCCTCAAACCATAACTTTAATCACCTCTGATCACTATTGGGTAACCTATATATAGTTATAGAATATATTTTTTTCTGGATACAGTTCAGATGGTTGGCATCCTTTATTTAGCTGGCATAGTTCATACATCATGGAAAATATGAGCAAACCTCTCTTAAATGAGACAAATACTGGAATGAGGAATAGATAAACTGTGCAAGTCTTACTACTGAACATTTGGCACTTAAGCTGGTAAAATGGTAAATGACAGCGGCAAAATATGACTATTTCCAATATCAAGATATTGGTGTGAACATGTGCAGCACTGAAAAGTATTGAGACCAGGAATCAGAAATTCTAGCCAAGTAGAAGCCATGCTTTTGGGATTATTGGGTAAAGGTGGACAAGTCCTTATACATTGGGGCTTATTTATCAAAGGTCTTGCGGACCTGATCCGACAGTGCGGATCAGGTCCGCAAGACCTCGCTGAATGCGGAGAGCAATACGCTCTCCGTATTCAGCATTGCACCAGAAGCTCACAAGAGCTGCTGGTGCAACACAGCCCCCAGCAAACTCGCGGCCAATCAGCTGCCAGCAGGGACGTGTCAATCAACCCGATCGTACTCGATCGGGTTGATTTCCGGCGATTCCTGTCCGCCTCATCAGAGCAGACGGACAGGGTTATGGAGCAGCGGTCTTTAGACCGCTGCTTCATAACTGGTGTTTCTGGCGAGTCTGAATACTCGCCAGAAACACAGGCCCAAAAACTCAGTTCGGAGCTTGATAAATGGGCCCCATAGTCTCCTGATGTCACATCATCCCACCCAAATGGGTATTGTGGGTCCTACTTGACCAGTGTACCCAGTGGTGCCTTTTCTCTTTCCTAATTTAACCCCTTAAGTGCGCTATGTGTTAATGCCGCAATTTCAACATTTCATTATGAAACACGAGCAACAATCCTCCACATGCCGATTCTATAGAGTGTGTGCTTATGGCTGAGTCTGTATGATATGTTTAAATCTGCTAGCGTGTTAGTCAAAAAGTAGCTCATTAAAGGGACACTGTACTATAAAATAGGTTTCCCTTAATGGGTTCCAAATTGCTTGTTATACCTGCTGAGTATTAAATGTATGGGAAATTGATCATTCATGTTTATTTTGTAGAAAATGGAGAAAGCACCAACATAGCGTGATTCTGCAAATATATGCTAGATATACAATTTTGAATCGAATACACTCACATGTATTCAAGCACTGTGATGTAGTGCAAACTAAGCAGACCGGATCCTCTGAGTTGTACGGTGAACTCTCTCTAGGTATATATGACAGGAACAACTGCAAAGGAGTGTGTTTCTCTCTGATGTGTGCTCTATAAATATAAGAGACAATCACCACATAGCATAATACTGTATGAATGAAAATATTTTGCTAATAGGTGGATAAATTACACTCACTTGTGGTCTAGCACTGTAATGTAGTGCAGACTAGGCAGGCCAGAGCCTCTGAGCTGTCTGGCAAGCTCTCCTCCACAATCAAGTGAAACCAGGTGTATGGTGTATCTTTCAGCTTGCATGCAGAGTTCAGGGTGTGGTTAACAACCACAAAAAGGTTTGTTATTGTGAATAAAAAAACGTGGATAAAAAATAGCAAGTAACTTTGGAAAACTTAAAAACAAGTGTTTATTAAACACATAGATAAAATACAGCAACTCGTTTCTCAGTAATGTTATTGTTTCCTCTGGCTGAGGAAACAGTAACATTACTGAGAAACGCGTTGCTGTATTTTATCTATGTGTTTAATAAACACTTGTTTATTGCTTGAATACATGTGAGTGTATTTGATTCAAAATTGTATATCTAGCATATATTTGCAGAATCACGCTATGTTGGCGCCTTCTACATTTTCTGTAGATCTGTTTTGAAGTGGATGGCCATTACCCTGAGGAGAGCAGCAACGTTAAACTCTGTGTGTGTTTCCTAAAACAATTTTAAAGTGATAGCGCCCCTATTTACATTATTTTGTGTTAACCTTTTTTCCATGTTTATTTTGTGTTTGAAATAGCTGCTCACTGAAACATTATCTGCTCTTCTCAAGGACATGCCCATATAAATAGGCTGAGCCTGCAGGTAAAGCAGCCCTGCTAATGTTATCTAGGTCTAGACATAGTTATGTGTTGAAATGCTATGTATGACTGGGCACAGCTAGCTATTCAGATACAAGAATCCCAGTCTCATTCCCACTGGGAGAATTAGTGATATTGTCCCCTGTTTACATACCTTTTCTACAAATAATACATTTGTGATTTATAGTTTCTGTATAGGTGGTGGTTTCTACATGCAAAATCAGCTATTTCAAATGACAACATAAAAGTAAATAAGCTGTCGTGAGAATTTAAATGGACATTGTACTAGAAAAAAACTTCCCTTTAATTTGTACTTCTCCCACAGCACCTTGCGTGAGGATGTGAATCTCTTATGCACCCTTAGGCACAGTGCAGTGGAAGGAAACAAAAGCTAATAGGCTCATTTTCTTTGCGTGGTTACCTGGGCTGCAGTCTGTGATTATTTCTCCTCTGCCAATAAACTGTAAATAAGCAATAAGAAGAGAGCTATAATAAAAATGTAGGCACCATCCCAAAAATGCCCCGAGTGCTACTAAAGACACCCTAGAGAGGATTTACTGTCTCACAGTTTAAAAGTTATCAGCCTAATTAGGGTTTGGTCTAGAGTTCTTGGTTGGCGTTGCAGGATTTATCATTAAAATGTCAACTGCGAGATGTTAACATGACAAATAGCCTAATTATTTTTTTATTGAATTAGTCTCTGTGTGTGTGTATATATATATATATATATATATATATACACACAGTATATACATACACACATATATATATATATATATATATATACACACACACACACATATATACATACACACATTATATATATATATATATATATATATCTATATATATATTCAGCGCTGCGGAATCTGTTGGCGCTCTAAAATACCTGATAATAATAATAATACTGACATTTCTCCCAAATCCCCCCCCCCCAAATATTGTCATTAGAGCATTTATTTGCAGAAAATGACAATAATAAAAGATGCAGTGTTTTCCAACCTCAAATAATGCAAAGAAAACAACTTATATTTATTTTTCAACACAATACTAATGTTTTAACTTAGTTCAGAGTTCAGAAATGAATATTTGGTGGAATAGCCCTGATTTTCAATCACAGCTTTCATGCGTCTTGGCTGATATCCACAAGACTTTCACATTACTGTTGGGTAACTTTATGTCTCTCCTGGTGCAAAAATTCAAGCAGCTCAGCTTTGTTTGATGACGTGTGACCAACCATCTTCCTCTTGATCACATTCTAGAGGTTTTCAATGAGGTTCAGGTCTGGAGATTGGGCTGGCGATGACAGGGTCTTGATCTGGTGATCCTCCATCCTCACCTTGATTGACCTGGCTGTGTGGCATGGAGCACTGTTCTGCTAGATAAACCAATGAATCAAGCCACGTACAAGGTTTTCCTGGAAGAAAACTTGCTTTTGTCTACTCTGAAAATGTTCCCCAACTCCAACGATTGTTTTTTCCAGTAGAACATTTCTCCATTCCACACAGATCAAGACCCTGTTATGGCAGCCCAATCTCCAGACCTGAACTCCATTGATAACCTATAGGATAGAGGAAGATGGTTGGTCACAAGCCATCAAATAAAGATGAGCTACTTTAATTTTTGCACCAGGAGTGGCATCAAGTCACCCAACAGCAATGTGAAAGACTGGTGGAGAGCAAGCCAAGACGCATGAAAGCTGTGATTGAAAATCAGATTTATTCCACCAAATATTCATTTCTGAACTCTTCCTAAGTTAGAACATTAGTATTCTGTTTAAAAATCAATAACTATTTATCTATAAAGAGAGAGATAATTTTAGGTAGTTAATATTCAATACATTTAGGCGATTTAAAGGAAACTGTAAATATAGAGAGAAAATAGTGGAAGAGATATTCTTTAAAAAGCTGCCCGGTATAAGGACAAAACGCGTTAGCTACTTGTTGTCTCCAGTATCCTCTTCAAATAAATTATGCCTTTCATTTTCCTTGTTTATCACTATGCAGGCTTTTTTCTTTTATATTTAGAGAAGGCCTATTGTACCTTACTGAGGGCCCTTTTTTGAAAAATAACTATTACCTCATTTCAAATGTTATGACATCATCACCACTGTTGCTAAAGGTGTTCATTTCTCCATTATCCCGTAAGGCTAAAGCAGTTCTGCTGAATGCTATTAGTGCTGCTATATCCACGTGCCCCCCTACTTTGCTGTTCAGTTATGGTAGAGACTGCTTCAGTATTGTCGTTCCTTCAACCTAGTTCTCTGAAGACTAGGCAATAAAACTCTTTAGTAGTAACGACTTTATATAAAAGACATGAAATGGTGGTATCATGCTCTTGCTATTTCTTAAGCAGATATTGTGCAGTCTACATTTTCTTAAAGGGGCATGAAACCCCAAATGTTTCTTTCGTGATTTAGATAGAGCATAACATTTTATACAACTTTCCAATTTACTTCTGTTCATTTGCTTCATTCTCTTGGTATCCTTTGTTGAAGAAGCAGCAATTCACTACTAGAAGCTAGCTAAGCATATCAGGTAAGACAATGAAAAGACATATATATATTTATTTATTTACAGCCACCAATCCACAGCTAGTTTCCAGAACAACATTTCTGCTCCTGAGTCTACCTAGGTATGCTTTTCAGCAAAGGATATCAAGAGAACAAAGCAAGTAGAGTTTCTCTACCTGAATCACAAAAGTTTCATTTTTACTATACTGTTCCTTTAAATGATTATATCACTGTGCCTTAAGATACCGTGTTTCTGTGTCTCATAGTCTAATCTCTCTTAGATGAGACGTCTCATTACTCGTGGAGAGTGGCAGTCCGAACAGCAGGACACTCTCAAGACTGGCTCATCCACCAATAACAACGAGGAAGAGAAATCTCGACTGTTGG
>NC_069505.1:551127320-551129820 GCF_027579735.1 Bombina bombina | reverse complement strand
TACACGAGTCTTGCCCACTCAGGAGGCCCCTAGTACATCTAGCGCGCCAATACTCCTTACTATGCAACAATTAACGGCTGTAATGGATAATTCTGTCAAAAACATTTTAGCCAAAATGAACACTTATCAGCGTAAGCGCGACTGCTCTGTTTTAGATACTGAAGAGCATGACGACGCTGATAATAATATTTCTGAAGGGCCCCTAACCCAGTCTGATGGGGCCAGGGAGGTTTTGTCTGAGGGAGAAATTACTGATTCAGGGAACATTTCTCAACAAGCTGAACCTGATGTGATTGCATTTAAATTTAAGTTGGAACATCTCCGCATTCTGCTTAAGGAGGTATTATCCACTCTGGATGATTGTGACAAATTGGTCATCCCAGAGAAACTATGTAAAATGGACAAGTTCCTGGAGGTGCCGGGGCTCCCAGAAGCTTTTCCTATACCCAAGCGGGTGGCGGACATTGTTAATAAAGAATGGGAAAGGCCCGGTATTCCTTTCGTCCCTCCCCCCATATTTAAAAAATTGTTTCCTATGGTCGACCCCAGAAAGGACTTATGGCAGACAGTCCCCAAGGTCGAGGGAGCGGTTTCCACTTTAAACAAACGCACCACTATACCCATAGAGGATAGTTGTGCTTTCAAAGATCCTATGGATAAAAAATTAGAAGGTTTGCTTAAAAAGATGTTTGTTCAGCAGGGTTACCTTCTACAACCAATTTCATGCATTGTCCCTGTCGCTACAGCCGCATGTTTCTGGTTCGATGAGCTGATAAAGGCGGTCGATAGTGATTCTCCTCCTTTTGAGGAGATTATGGACAGAATCAATGCTCTCAAATTGGCTAATTCTTTCACCCTAGACGCCACTTTGCAATTGGCTAGGTTAGCGGCTAAGAATTCTGGGTTTGCTATTGTGGCGCGCAGAGCGCTTTGGTTGAAATCTTGGTCGGCTGATGCGTCTTCCAAGAACAAGCTACTTAACATTCCTTTCAAGGGGAAAACGCTGTTTGGCCCTGACTTGAAAGAGATTATCTCTGATATCACTGGGGGTAAGGGCCACGCCCTTCCTCAGGATCGGCCTTTCAAGGCAAAAAATAAACCTAATTTTCGTCCCTTTCGTAGAAACGGACCAGCCCAAAGTGCTACGTCCTCTAAGCAAGAGGGTAACTCTTCTCAAGCCAAGCCAGCTTGGAGACCAATGCAAGGCTGGAACAAGGGAAAGCAGGCCAAGAAACCTGCCACTGCTACCAAGACAGCATGAAATGTTGGCCCCCGATCCGGGACCGGATCTGGTGGGGGGCAGACTCTCTCTCTTCGCTCAGGCTTGGGCAAGAGATGTTCTGGATCCTTGGGCGCTAGAAATAGTCTCCCAAGGTTATCTTCTGGAATTCAAGGGACTTCCCCCAAGGGGGAGGTTCCACAGGTCTCAGTTGTCTTCAGACCACATAAAAAGACAGGCATTCTTACATTGTGTAGAAGACCTGTTAAAAATGGGAGTGATTCATCCTGTTCCATTAAGAGAACAAGGGATGGGGTTCTACTCCAATCTGTTTATAGTTCCCAAGAAAGAGGGAACGTTCAGACCAATCTTAGATCTCAAGATCTTAAACAAGTTTCTCAAGGTTCCATCGTTCAAGATGGAAACCATTCGAACAATTCTTCCTTCCATCCAGGAAGGTCAATTCATGACCACGGTGGATTTAAAGGATGCGTATCTACATATTCCTATCCACAAGGAACATCATCGGTTCCTGAGGTTCGCATTCCTGGACAAACATTACCAGTTCGTGGCGCTTCCTTTCGGATTAGCCACTGCTCCAAGGATTTTTCACAAAGGTACTAGGGTCCCTTCTAGCTGTGCTAAGACCAAGGGGCATTGCTGTAGTACCTTACTTGGACGACATTCTGATTCAAGCGTCGTCCCTTCCTCAAGCAAAGGCTCACACGGACATTGTCCTGGCCTTTCTCAGATCTCACGGATGGAAAGTGAACGTGGAAAAGAGTTCTCTATCTCCGTCAACAAGGGTTCCCTTCTTGGGAACCATAATAGACTCCTTAGAAATGAGGTTTTTTCTGACAGAGGCCAGAAAAACAAAACTTCTAGACTCTTGTCGGATACTTCATTCCGTTCCTCTTCCTTCCATAGCTCAGTGCATGGAAGTGATCGGGTTGATGGTAGCGGCAATGGACATAGTTCCTTTTGCACGCATTCATCTAAGACCATTACAACTGTGCATGCTCAGTCAGTGGAATGGGGACTATACAGACTTGTCTCCGAAGATACAAGTAAATCAGAGGACCAGAGACTCACTCCGTTGGTGGCTGTCCCTGGACAACCTGTCACGAGGGATGACTTTCCGCAGACCAGAGTGGGTCATTGTCACGACCGACGCCAGTCTGATGGGCTGGGGCGCGGTCTGGGGATCCCTGAAAGCTCAGGGTCTTTGGTCTCGGGAAGAATCTCTTCTACCGATAAATATTCTGGAACTGAGAGCGATAT